>NC_080784.1:11385000-11452500 GCF_028018385.1 Neofelis nebulosa | reverse complement strand
TTCACAGTATTAAACTTTTGGTATATTTACGACGTAGCTATTTTTTTAAAGGCAGTTTTTATTTTTCATGTAAATGTAAACTTTGGTTTGTTTTGTTTATCTTCATACTTTGATATGTTGCCTGAGTTCTCTGTGCTCTAAGATCATATATATATTGGATTGCACCCTTGGCTTTACCTTTGACTTATAAATTATTCACCGAAATTTCTTTTCGAAGTTGGTCTTTGAAGGTGGTATACTGTGAATAACTAAGTTGAAATTTTATGGTAGAAGGGATGATTTTCTTGCTCATGCATTTGATATAGAAAACTTTAAAGGTGTGGTTTTATCCTTTCAGAATGTACTTTGACCCGATGATATATGGCACAGAATTATGAAAGCACAAATGTTATGCTGACATCTTTCCTTGAAAGTTGCTATACTTTGTTTTGCTTTTTCATATTTTGTAGAATAGAAAGTCAATAATTTTTCAAATAAAATTATAGTTTTATAATCAAAAGAACAAACAGATATCAATTTTCAAATATCCTATGTACATATTTGGCCAATTTTCATTTGAATATAATCAATAAAAAATCAGTTGGTGTGTGTGTGTGTGTGTGTATGTGTGCATATTAGAAGAGAAACTATGAAGTCTAAGAATTAGAAGTATCACATTCAAGCTAGATTTTCAAATGGAATTGTTCAATTTTACTAACTTCCTTTTAGGAATATTTCTGAACTACCCATTATAGCTTCTGGACCCTAGGTTTCATTTTTAAACAAAATATGCTCATATTACCTGAGTATTACTAAAAATGTTTTGGGCATTCTTTATTGAGTGTGTGGTGTCTTATCAAAATACCTGCATATTAAATATAGACAACATTAAATTATGAGTCATTAATGAGAGAGAGACAGCATATAGTTTTTCCAAGTTATCTTTCTTCAAATAAATAGGGAGTTAGTTTAAATATCTTAGTTGACAGGTATGTATGTCTCAGTGTGCTTAATTACATGGTAATAAATCATAATTTATACACATATCCCTTCTAAGATTGTGTATACATATGTGTCAAAATAGATGAGAGTTGGTTAATGGAAAGGAATATTTTGCGGCAACCTTTTCAAGGATATAAAGTAAATAATAACTTTAGTTGAAGGGTTACACATTATTAGGCACAAATTATTGATAACTAGAAGAAGTGAACAAATTATCACATATTTACATCAGAAGATTATAGTGGTCAGCTAATCTTAAAGTCAGTAGCACCCTTGAGATCATGAGTGCCCAGAAAATAGGCATAACAAGCTGTCACTGAGACTTGATAGAGCACAAAGAGATTCCAGAAAGAGTCACAAAGGACTTCAGTTTAACTTGAAGAAGTATGGACACCAAGGGAACTATTTCAGGAACCTGCAGGGTGTATGCTAAGTTTGTCTTTTGCCTCAGGTAGTCACAAATTATGTATGCCATAAATGCAAGCTAGTCTCTCTGCTAAAGGATAAGGTTAAAGGGCTCCAGGAACATCTTTCTGTGCACTGGGGTTTTTAAAAGGCTAAAAAGGCTAAATGCTATCAAGAAAGAATAAGGGAAATAATGCAAGAATAAAACCAGAAAGAAAAAAAAAATACCAAGAAGAAAGAGACAATACCAATGAAAACAGGAGGATATGAAGAAAAGACAGATTTACAGAAGAAAAAAGTAACAAATAAAAAGAAATTATGCATCTGGATTTATGAACCATAAATCTTCTTTCTAATAAAGAGGAAATTGAGAATATAAGAAAGAGAATGTCATGGTTTCTATACTAATAAAAGCCAAGTAAAGACAAATAAGTGCATAATATTCATCCAATCATTCACTCAGTCACTCATTTACTAATGTATTTTATTAATTCAAGTATCTCCAAGTTATATAGTATGTGGTATCTACTTGCTGAGGAACAAGGAGCTTGATTTGTAGACATGACATGACAAATGGCATAGTCTTTTACTGGAAAGTACACATGAAATGAGAGAGAGTCACGAAGACTCACTGAACTGCAGGTTCTTAGCACTTGCTGCTAATCTAAACTGTTTCCTTAGCGATTTTTATAATCCTGTGCAGCAAAATGCCTGAATTAGGCACAATAAATGTTTTACTTCTTGATGTTTAGTCTAGGGTAGGAGACTTGGGAAGATTAAATAGGCTAAAGAAATTGAATATTTGTGGGGTTAAAGATATTTGGACAATGAATTTTAGTAGTAAAGAAATTTGTTCTTGAGAAGAGTAAGCTGAGGGGGAAAAATACAGAAAATAATGGGGTGGGTAGAAGAATGACCAACTGATAAAGCAACATTTTAAGGTAAACTGTAAAGGAAAAAGAAATACAGGAAAATCAATTTCTGAAATTAGATATTATAGAAGTAATCAGGTATGTCAATTGGAATTGAAGTGGTTCTGGTCATACAACAATTTTTGGTTGGGAACAATAAATATAAATGCTAAGAAATAGTACTTGTGAATTTACATATGGATAGTTTGTGTGTGTATATAAATCATATATGTACATATTAATTTAAATAGGAAATGTAATGCATTCTAATGTAACAAAGTGAAAATAATTTTATACAGATGGGTCTGAAGACTGGGGAAGAGCAATGGGAGGAAAGACATGTTCAAAGGAACCTTTAGGGAAAAAAGAATTCAAGAGTAAAATTTTATAGGCAGGGATAATTGAACGAACAAGGGATTAGGATCAAGTAACTATCAGTTACTTTAGTTAAAATAAGTAAGAAGTAATTTTGTTATGGGAACACAATCTTGGAGGTCATTCATCTAAAAAGAAAAAAAATGATTTTCTTTCCTAACTTTAATTATAAAATGTGTGCATAATATAATAAATTTGAAACATTTGTCTCTAGGGACGTACAAATGTAACATCCTGATAAATGATAACATATGATAAATCATATATTTTCATGTATATTGAGGAAGGAATGCATAGAATTTAATTTGAATCAACAAATAAAGTGGGTGATTTAGACATAATGAGTAAGGAGTTTCTCAGAGATCTTGTTAATGTCAGCATTTAAAAGTCCCCACAAATATTGTAAATAACAGTATGTGTTCCAAGGACTATCATATTTGCAGGGATATGATAGTAGAAAATATGTGAGTAGTTCTGGCATCATAGAGTTACAATCAAGGGCATTGTTATGATGATCTCTATGAAATGAAAAGTATAAACTACTATATGCGCACATAGCAACTTCAAGTTATCTGGGCAAATGGGAATCATTGAAGGCAGAGAGAGGAATGTTCAGACTATTGTCCAGGCAAAGGATGGAGCTGGGACTGGCATTTGGATTATCCTCTCTAGTCAACCCACTCCCCTCCTAGGTCGGGGAAGTATCAGCTTAGAGGGAAGGGTAGCTTCATCATTTTTCAGCCTATAGGGTGTGTTTTTCTATTTTAAATCATACAAAAACACTATAAATGCTAGATGTGGCTCAGAAATTGTCAAAAAATATTTATTAACATCCATTAATCTCCTTTTTATAACATAAAGCAGATTGGATTGCTTAAAGAAAATTATTAAAAAGTTGCACAAATATCTAAAACTTTGTAAAGAAGACTGAAGTCTCAAACGTGCTACACCTACTGAAAAACACTAAGGACAAAAAAAGTACACTCTCAAATATATAATAAGAGAAAAAAGGAGAAACAAAAGATTTCTTGGTGTGGGGACGCTATTTGTATGTTAACAGATGATATAGGAAAAGCAGAATTTCTCAACGTGTCAAATTTCTCCTTTTTTTTTATATAGACAATTTCTCCACCAGTAATATGCCCATGATTAATACTTAGGATATTAAGAGATCGCTGAAACTTTAGATAAGCCAATATGGAATAAAACTAACCTAGCTGGATGTTAAATAGCTAAGACCTGGTGAATCACATCCCGGACTACAAGGGATTTCTGCAGCCAAGATCAAAATATCATCGTTAATAAACTTTATGAGCCATAGTTGTCATGATATTTTAAAGTGGATAAAAGTGTACATTAGAAACTACAGACTAACAAACTTGATGTTGATTCCAAGAAAAACCATAGAAATAGATATATCGCATGAAGCTAAACTATGGAATCTACAGTGAGACAGATTTTTTTTTAATATGAAATTTATTGTCAAATTGGTTTCCCTACAACACCCAGTGTTTATCTCACTGGGTGTCCTCCTCAATGTCCCTCACCCGCTTTCCCCTCCTCCCACCCCCCATCAACCCTCAGTTTGTTCTCAGTTTTTAAGAGTCTCTTATGGTTTGGCTCCCTCCCTAACGTTTTTTTTTTTTTTTTCCCTTCCCCTCCCCCATGGTCTTCTGTTAAGTTTCAGGATCCACATAAGAGTGAAAACATATGGTATCTGTCTTTCTCTGTATGAATTATTTCACTTAGTATAACACTCTCCAGTTCCATCCACGTTGCTACAAAAGGCCAGATTTCATTCTTTCTCATTGCCAAGTAGTATTCCATTGTATATATAAACCACAATTTCTTTATCCATTCATCAGTTGATGGACATTTGGGCTCTTTCCACAATTTGGCTATTGTTGAAAGTGCTGCTATAAACACTGGGATACCAGTGCCCCTATGCATCAGCACTCCTGTATCCCTTGGGTAAATTCCTAGCAGTGTTATTGCTAGGTCATAGGGTAGATCTATTTTTAATTTTTTTGAGAAACCTCCACACTGTTTTCCAGAGTGGCTGCACCAGTTTGCATTCCCACCAACAGTGCATGAGGGTTCCCATTTCTCCACATCCAGACAGATGTGGGTTTAATCTCTGTTGTTGCAATGTAATAGTTATGTGTCTTCATGAAAATTAACCATGCTTTCTAAACTTTTTTTTTTTTTACCTCACATTCAAAGTAGGTATAATAATAGTTTCTACCTAATGAGGTTGTTCAGAAGATAAAAAGGACTAATATCAGGATATAGCTTACAATATAATTTGCACTGAAAATACAATTTTACGATGAATAATAATATTAATATAAAAATGTTTTTGAACATACAAGAGGAAAAGCAAAGCAGAACTTCCCCAGAGTTATTATGAGGTCACTAAGCATAAGCCATTATAAATTGAACTCATTTCTAGTTTTGAGAGAATTGCTAAATTGGTAAATTAAAATAGGGCCATGTGCATAATGCATCTTAACTTCACAAAGACATTTGACAGTGCATTTTATAGCAGAGCAGTTTAGGGAAGACAAAAGTGTCTTATATGGAAGTTAGGAGTATTTGCAGATGACAAATAAAATATACTAACAGTGATGACCAAAGTTGGCACAGAATGTTTTTTTTTTTCCAGTAGTATTTTGAAAAGAAAGTGCTCCGATCATGTTCTAGGTAGTATTTTAATCAGCAGTGTGAACTTAGAAAGAAATGCCAGGCTAATCAAAACACAAAATGATTAAATGTTATAAACCACAGATGATAAGAAAGAATTGAGATTTTAATACAGACCAGAAATGAAAATGAAACAAAACAAAATATAGCTGTAAACAAAACAAAATATAGATGTAAACAAATTATAGCTTTAATAGGGATTTTGATATTTAGATTAAAAAAATGATTACACCATAAAAGGACAGAGTCCCTTTATGTAATTTTATTATTATTTTAGTTTATTTATTTATTAATTGAGAGAGAGAGAGAGAAAGAGAGAGAGAGAAGGGAGACAGAGAATCCCAAGGAGGCTCTGCACTGTCAGTAAAGAGCCTGATGAGGGGCTTCAACTCACGCATTGCGAAATCATGACCTCAGCTGAAATCAAGTCAGATGCTTAACCAACTGAGTCACCCAGGCACCCCCAGATTCTCTTGAAGTAGCAATTTATGGCATGAGGGGGAGATATTTGAAATTTTTGTTTAACTACTAAGTAAGTATTGTTTAACTGTATAAAGTTAATATACAACGACATATGTAATCAGAGATAATACAAATAAAATCATAAGATTTTCTAATATTTTATTACAAAGAACTCTATCCCAATAACCTACTTTGATAATTGATAAAGCGAGTAGAACAGTTCCTTGGCATAAAGTAGGTGCTTGATAAACACTAATTTCATTTTATTTTTACCTGTGGAATAGTTGAAAAATAATATGTATGGCTTTAGAGGAGAAATTCTTTTTTTTTTTTAATATATGAAATTTATTGTCAAATTGGTTTCCATACAACACCCAGTGCTCATCCCAAAAGGTGCCCTCCTCAATACCCATCACCCACCCTCCCCTCCCTCCCACCCCCCATCAACCCTCAGTTTGTTCTCAGTTTTTAAGACTCTCTTATGCTTTGGCTCTCTCCCACTCTAACCTCTTTTTTTTTTCCTTCCCCTCCCCCATGGGTTTCTGTTAAGTTTCTCAGGATCCACATAAGAGTGAAAACATATGGCATCTGTCTTTCTCTGTATGGTTTATTTCACTTAGCATCACACTCTCCAGTTCCAACCACGTTGCTACAAAGGGCCATATTTCATTCTTTCTCATTGCCACGTAGTACTCCATTGTGTATATAAACCACAATTTCTTTATTCATTCATCTGGGCTTGAAAAAAATAGAGGAGAAATTCTTAACTAATGAGGTACCATAATATCAGAAAAAAAAGCATAGTTTGACAGAATAAAGTGATTTTTAATTGTGATTCTTAAGGGAAGATTATGTGGTGTTTTTCCAGGCATTTCAAGATTTTTGGTGGGGTATGGGAATTAGATTTCAACTGAAACCTTCCAGGTTTGTATAATTACAAGGAGAGGACATGTATTAAAACTGTTAAGAACTGTCTTTCTAAGTGGCAATACTGGGAGAGTTTTGCTAGAATTTGGATAGAATATTTTAAATAATATACATGCATTTTTAATATGCCCACTATTAATATATAATGTGGTACAATGAATAAGGAGTAGCACATATCTGAACATGTGTAGCCACAAGCCTGGCTGGCTAGCTGCTGTGGGTCTTATGAAAGAACTACCACAGTAAGCATGAGATTGTCATACATGACCCCTAATGCCTTTCCCATTTCAAACATATCTTGGAAAAAGAAATACCACCTAAATAAATAGATATTTGAAAGTCCTCTATGTGTCATTTGTGATTATAATAATAATTATACCTAACTCCATACTCTATGAAAACCAATAGGGCTATGGAGTGAGGATTACTGAATTCTGTATTCAAATAGGGAACCTAAAGCATAACGAGAATGTCCCCTGCTGTAGTTCACACATGTAAAGGGAGCTGAGATAAAAGATTATTATGACTCAAAGCCTCTGATATTTCTAGTAATCAAATTTACCCACCTATGTATCTATATCTTCCTTAGTAAACATGAGCTTTTTATTAAAGTATAGTGTTTATTACTTATGCAGCAGCAGCCATGGACATCATTAAAACCAATTATTTTAGTTCTATCATCAGTAAACGTAGAGTCCCAAAGGGTGTTAGAGAGTTCTGCTCATCTTACCTTGCTACTTAGGGACCTGAGGGTCATAATGCAGTGCCTTTCTGGAGTTTGAGAAAAGTATATTTCATATGTTAAGTAAATTACCATTTGCAGAAGTTAATGTTTCTTTCATATTTAAATACGTTTAATTCTTCATAAGGCAAAATAATTTCATAATGTAAAGCCATTTAAAAGCTTTATTATAGGGATGGTTATGTTTTATTTTCCTGAATTTTCTCTCTCTAAAACATATACAATATTTTCCACTAAGTGATAAATACCAGTTGTAAATATTCAAATTGGTCACAACAGAATATTAAAATTGAAAATAAATTACATGGTTGGAAAATGAAGCAGACTGTTGTAAATATATTAATTTAATATTGCCATAGATAGCTAGATAGATATAGATATATCTACATGTTTATATATAAAACATAGATATATATTGTTGGGAGACAATATGCAAAATGATTTTGTTGATAATTTTTCTAGGACAGATAAAATTTTGAGCCCTGTAAATAAACTCAAAAGGCTGAAGACTGAAATTACATTTTAAAATGCTGAGAAAAAATAATTGTATTCCAGAATGTTATACCCAGCTAAAGCATCATTCAAGAGGAAGAATGGAAATGTATTTTGGGATTTGGGAACAAAGACTGAGAATGTACATTTCATTGAACACTATTTGAATGAAACAAATAATTTAATAAGTTATATGTCAACAATTACATACTCTCAATCTTTGCTTTTGTTTCTCCTATAATATATCTTCAGTATGAAGGAAACTGAAAACCTGAATTCTAAAGGCAAGGTTGAGATTTAAGAAGCAATTTTGAACAAATATCAGCATGCATGTTAGTTAAGTTAAATAACCACTGATTGAAAATTAATATTTAAAATAATATCTAGGACGGGGAAGAGGATAAAAATACAGTAAAGTAAAACATAGGTAATAAAATCAAGATAGTTTCTACAAAGAAGCATAGATATAATACCTAATTTTTTGTGCAATACTTGACAAGGGTATTTTTTAATTAAACAACATTTATTGACAAGTGTAATTTTAAAATTTGAAAGTAATTACTAAAATATCAACTATAAGATATTTAATTTAGCAAAAGAAGAAATACTTTAAGAATCAGACACAAAGACAAAGGAGGGATAAAAATAAGGTAGGAAGAAAATTAAGAAAATACAAAAATTTATTGGTAAGCACAGTAGAAAGATATAAATGGATTTAACTTAGTTTGAAAGCCTAAGATTTTAATGGCATACAATTTGAAATAAAATCTAGCTATGCATTCTTTGTAAGAAATACACATATATCATGGTAATTCAGAAAAGGTGAACAAAAAAGTATAGAAAAATCAGTTCATGAAAACACAACTGTAAAAAAGAATACTATATTAATATCAGACAAAAGAAGATTTAATGCAAAACATATTACTATTAAAAGTCAGTCACTATATAATGATAAAAGGAAGAATTTATTGGAAGACATAAAAAAGTTTAATTTATATACTTTAAAAAGTCGTATCCTCAAATTATACAAACATTAGCAGAATGTTTTAAATGTACAAATCCTACAGTGGAGTACTTCGACACAATAAATAAAATATTTAGATAAAATAATTTTAAATAATAAAATAATTTTTTGAAAACCACATGAATAAGCTTTATTTGGTAGACAGACATAGAATCCCATAGCTCAGAAAAGACAATAAGCATTTCTTCTAAGTATCTATGAGAAATGAAACTGAATTGGCCCTGTATATGTCACAAACCCAAATATTAAAAAATACAAAAGAATCAATAACTTACTGACTTCATATTTGTCCCAAATGAAGCATAATTAGAAATCAATAACAAAAACAAGCCTCATTTAAAAATATAAACTCGCAACTTAAAAATGCAGTTGACTTTCATATCCATGGATTCATATTTGCAAATTAGTTTACTTGCTGAAATGAATTTGCAGCCTCCAAATCAATACTTGCAAGGCTTTAGCCCCTGGTATGCACATTCTCACCTAAGGTCAAACAAAATGACACTGCCTTCTTGATTTAGCTCTTGTATCATAAACAAATGTCCTTTCCATGGTATATTTAGAGTCACATTTTTTTTGCATTTTTGTATGTTTTGTTGGTGTTTAAAATATCCCCCAAGTATGGTTCTAAAGTGCTAATGTTCCTAAGCACAAGAAGCCTGTGATGTGTCTTACAGAGAAAATGTGTATTAAATAGCTTCATTCAGGTATGAGTTAGAGTACTTTTGACCATGAGTTCAACATTAATGAGTGTGTGTGTGTGTGTGTGTGTGTGTGTTGTGTGTATATTAGTATTAAGTATAATGTATTTGATATATTATATATTTAATTTATATATATATATTTAATATATATTTGATCATATATGGTAAGGTATCTTTAAAGTGAAACACACAAAACAAGGCTATGTATTGATGATTAGGTCATGAAAATGTGAACAAAAGGCTCATAGAAATCTAACTACATATTTCTCCTCGGGACAATAATTTAGCATTTGCTAATTCAGTGTTCACAGCAACGTTATAGACTATAACTTCTGCAAATAAAGAGAATAAATTGTACATTTCCAATTAGTTATCAGCCCAAAGAAATAATTATATTTGGAATCAGAGAATATTTGAGGCTATTTAGAAAGGATGAAAACATAAATTGCCATGCTTTTATTTCTACACACAGTACTATCCTTGTATTTTCCCTGGATTGATTGACATAACCTACTCACTTAGTGGACTTCATTGTTTTTCCTAAGAGAAATGTGTGTCCTCTATATTACACAGTTCATAAAATCATTACTTTTGTTAATGTCTTCCCAAACACCAGAAATTTGAATGCAAATTTATTTTTGTATTGCCTTTGTCAACATTCCTCTTGAATTTTCCTGGTAGTTATCACATCAAGCACTTTTGATTAAAGCACTACAAATAGTTTAGTAAACCTAAGGTACAGTGGTAACAGTGAAAATGGAGTAGCAGTCCAATTTCCCAGTGATCGTCAGGATCAATCACTCAGCGATGACAGCAACTCCTTTCTTTGCCTATTGATTGAGAGGCATGAAGAATCCAAAGTGGCCAGGTGGCAGTCTTAACTTTGAGTTCAGTGAAATCACTACCATGCTTCCTGTTGCAAGCATTCCTCTGTAACTAAGACCTCTAGACCAGCAAAGCATAAGGTCATGGAACAGGAAACAATAGTTTTGTCAGTAGGGCACTCGAGGTAATAGTGAGTGATGCCACTCCTACTTCCACCCCTTTATTCCTGGACCCATGAATGGTGGCTAGGGCAGAAGCAACACCATATGTGGGATGATGATTCAAAGCATATACAGCCTTCTGGAAAACCTGTCACACTCTGCAAAGTATTGCCACCTAACTGGCATGGTAACTGCATCTTCAAAAGGCCTTTTCAAACTTCTATCAAGCTGGCTGCTTTCGGATGGTGGGAAACAAGGTAAGACTGGTGAATCCATTAGCATGGACCCATTTTTGTACTTGTTTTGTTATGAAGTGGGTTCCTTGACCAGAAGACATGTTATGTGAAATAACATGATAATTAAAAAGGGATTCTGCAAGTCCACAGATGGTGGTTTTGGCAGAAGCACTGAATGAAAGAAGGCAAATTCATATCTCAAATAAATGCCTGTTCCAATAATGAAAAGGCAGAAACAAAATGCTGCCTATTTCATGATAGAAGTGGTCCAGTTAGTCCAATTGCCACTACTGAGCTCACTGATTACCCTTGGGCATGGTGGCAGATCAAGGAGTCCCGAATTTGCCCGCTTGAAAGATCTGCTTTTACTACTATTCTTCTCAGTTGGCCTAGAAAGGAGCTGTTGCACCACAACCATTCATTTTTGGGTGGTACTTTACACTCATGTGTAAACCGGGCTCAAATCTCTTTCTCTGTCAGTTGAGGGTGGTAAATGCCCCACAAGGCCATAGATGCAGTGTAAGAGAGAGAAGGAATTGTAGCCATGTGAGGTCCACTGCCTTTGGGCCACCTCATCATATACCTTACTTGTGTCTTAAGGACCTGCACGGCCCCAGTGAGATACCCAGTTCTTAAATTTCATAATAGAGTACTGCTGTGAATGCCCAATGTAGGCTGGTAAATCACAAAACACCTAGTTCATGATGGCCACGTCAGGTCCCATGCTAACGTGGTGGCCCATGGTCAAGTGCTTAGTCTCTCTCAAGGCTCAAGTAGCAGGCCAAAAACTGCTTCTCAACAGCAGAGTGGTAATCTGCAGAGGATAGCAGAATTTTGCTCTAAAATTCTAAGGGCACAGACTGGATTCACATGGAGCCCTGACAGAAGCCCCAGACAGGGATGCTTCCCTATTTGCCAATGATATTTTGAGCAACACGGGATCAGCTAGACCAAGTGTCCTAAGTGGCAGGCGTGCACAAAAGCCTGCACCTACTGCAGAGCCTGCTTTTGTTCTGGGTCCCACTCAAAACTGGCAGCGTTTGGGATCACGCAGTAACACACCCAAATGAGGGTTATGTTGTCACTAAAAGAAAAACACAGGGCCACTAGGCATTGTGTCTCATCTCTTTCTTTGTTATAGGAGGGTCCAGATTCAACAACTTATCCTCTATACCTGGAACATGTTCTATATGTCTGGACTTCTAGAAATTTCATTATGGTAGAAGGAGCCTGAGTTTTTGTCAGATTAATTTCCCACCCTCTGACAAGCAAATTTCTTATCAATAAGTCTAGAGTAGTTGTTACTTATTGCCCACTAGGTCCAATCAACATAATGTCATCAGTGCGATGGACCGCTGTGGATTAATACCTTGTGGAGAGGACAGGCAATCAAAATCCTTGCGAACCAAACTCTAACAGTGGAATGGACAGTTGATATACCCCTGAGGTAGGTCCATGAAAGTATATGAAAGTATATTGCTGGTCATGCCTACTGAAAACAAACTGCTTCTGGTGGTCTGTACTATAGATACAGAGGGAAAGCAAAACAAAACAAACAAGCAAGGACATTTGCCAGACTGATAGCTTTACACCAGGTACAAAAGGATATGCTACTTTGCTCTAGTGATAAAACCCCATTTGGTACAGCAGCTACAGTTGGACTCATCACCTGGCTAAGGTTATGATAATCTTCTGTCATTCCCCCAAATCTGTCTGTTTTGCACACAGTCTACATAGGCAAGTTGAAGGTGGATGTAATAAAAATCACCACCCTTAAATCCATCAGGTCCTTGACAATGATCTCTGCAATCCCTTCAGCAATGCAGTATTGCTTTTGCTTTGCTATTTTCCTAGGCAAAGGCAGTTCAAATAACTCTCTCCTGGATTGTCCCATCATAACCACCCTTACTCAACAAGTCAGGGAATCAGTGTGGGATTCTGCCAGCTGCTAAGTATATCTACTCTAATTATGCCTTCCTGAACAGGGGAAAGAACCGCAGGATAGGTTCAGGGACCCACTGGGCCCACTGTGAGATGCAGCTGAGCCAAAACTCCATTGAGCACCCAATCTCCATAAACCTCTACTGTGATTGGTGGATCAGTCATGTTTTAAGTCTCTTGGAATTAGTAACTGTTCAGAGTTAGTGTCCAGTAGTCCCCAAAAGGTCTGGTTACTTCTTCTTCCCCAATGTACAGTTACCCTGGTAAAAGATTGTAACTCCCTTTGGGAAAGGCTGAGGGAAATATGAAAAGTACAAATTTTTGGCAGTGTTCAGGAGTTCTTTATATTTTTTTTAATTTTATTTTTAATTCAAAAAGACTTAAATGCTTATTTTTGAGAGACACAGCATGAGAAGGGGAGGGGCAGAGAGAGAGGAAGACAAGAATCAGAAGCAGGCTCCACATTGTCAGCACAAAGCCTGATGTGGGGCTCAAACCCATGAATCTTGAGATCATGACCTGAGCCAAAGTCAAATGCTCAACTGACTGAGCCACCAAGCGCCCCCAAGAGTTCTTTCTTAAGTAGGCTTCTTCACTCAAGGAGTTCTGAGTCTGTAAAGTGGATCAATTCTGGAAATTGATTGAAGGACTATGACTCACTGGTTTTTTTTTTTTTTTTTTTTTTTTTTAATTTATTTTTGGGACAGAGAGAGACAGCATGAACGGGGGAGGGGCAGAGAGAGAGGGAGACACAGAATCGGAAACAGGCTCCAGGCTCCGAGCCATCAGCCCAGAGCCTGACGCGGGGCTCGAACTCACGGACCGCGAGATCGTGACCTGGCTGAAGTCGGACGCTTAACTGACTGCGCCACCCAGGCGCCCCATTGGTTTTATGATTCAGATTAGACTTTTGTTCACTTGACCTAGAACTTTTTTTTTTCTTTTGAGAGAGGGAGAGAGAGAGAGAGAGAGAGAGAGAGAGAGAGAGAGAGAGAGAGAGAGAGAATAAAGCCCTGTGGTGGGCTCAGTGTGGAGCCAGACACAGGGCTCAATTACACAGCCCTGGGATCTAGAACTTTTTTTGCTAAATTCTTGTAATAATTTAGGAGACTTCCTATTTATTTCATGACTGAAACACCATGATCATGGCCAAGGCCATCGGTCTGTATGAGTCAGAGTACTGTGATTGCTGCTTTGATTCTGCTGTCCATTATGTAAGCATATCTACCTTGCCTTTGGCAGTTGTGTGCCCCCATTTGGCTCCTGCTACTCTGGGATTCAACTGCACTTAACTGCATTTAGGTTTCCCAAGTCACTGATGGCAGTTCCCACTGTAAGGTCTAGTCTACACAGAGGAGTGATCACAGAGCTCTTCAAGGACCCTGGGGTCCCTATCACCAATTTATTTCTCACAATACTGGGAAAAGGTATAAGTGAGAATATATTAAGTATAGTTAGTATAGGTGAGTATTATTAAGTATAGGTGACTATATATTAAGCAATAAATACATTAACACTCCAACCCCCCTAAGCCTCTGAATCTTTTCTGCTATATTAAACCAAAGCAGCTCCAGCATTTCCAACTCACTCACTATGGGCCAACTTTTGGTCTATGTTTCAGTCAACCAGCCATACAAACTGTGAGAGTGTTTTCTAACTCCTCACGCTATAATATTAAATGCTTGGTGAGACCATATCAATAAATTGAGCTTGATCCAATTTATGTTCCTTCAGCCATTATCCAATACCCTTAGTATCCTTTTTCATATATATTTCCCACATTTCTGTATGTATAAATTAGAAAAGTCAAGTAGTATTTTTGTATTGTAGTGTACTTTCTCATGGGCCACACAATGTACTTGATCATGAGGGGCTTACTGGAATTTGAGCCTAATTGCAGGTCTACTTGCAAAGAGAGGTGGGGTGGATGAGTCCTGGGGAGAATCAGAATGACATCTCCCTCAGGGGAGGCCTTTGTAATTTCCTTAGGCAATGCAGAGTTAATCCTCTGAGACAGAGGTGGAGAGGCTTTGGCTTTGAGGTGTGAAGGTCCCTTCTGGCAGGGATAAGGAGGCTGCTTCCACTGGCATATGTGACTCATCAGGAGTTAGGGGCTCAATGCCCCCAGCTTCACCATGGTCTTCACAAACATCCACATTCCATCTTAAAGTATCTCATTATTTCCCAGTCAATGACCTCAATTTAATAGCAGTCACCCTGTGAGGTTAGGAGTTCAACTGGCATTGTAATTCACCCAATCACAGGATGGGAATCTGAGTTTGTTTTTTTAGCAGTCTCAGCTCTGAAACCACAGTTGAAAAAGATCTCCTTCAGCACAAAGCTTTCAGGTTATGCACTTGGTATGTAGCAAGGAATTTGAATCCCAAGCTCATCCTTCCCTTTTACCACTTGGTCCAGCAACCAGTAGCAGCAACCAGTCAAACTCATTATATTCAAACTATTTTGAAAATGGTCCTAAGGATCATATACAGACACCCAACTCCTTGCCTCTTATAAGTAGTTTCTTAAAAGTATCCCATGTAAATATAGTACATATCTCTATTGCCAGGTTGTGCCAAGCACTAACAGTCCAGTCTCTTTCCTAGTGGAAATTAGCATCTTTAAATCTAATTGTATTACAGAGCCAGTTCTAGGAAACCCACAACCAATTCAGAAGACTCATCCTTAGAATTAAGTTTCTCCCAACTACCCTTGGTACCAAAATCTATCTGTATTAGTGTGGGTTTTCCAGAAAACCAAAAGGAGATAGGTAGATAGATGATAGATAAATAGATAAAGATAAAGAAAGGAAAAAGGGAATGGAGGAAGGGAGGAAGGGAGGAAGGGATGAAGGAAGAAAGAAAGATGGATAGACAGATAGACTAATTTACACAAGGAATTGGCTCCTGCTGTTATGGAGACTGAGAAGTCTAAGATGTGCAGTCATCAAGGTGGAGTGCCTGGAGAACCAATGTGCTCCACTCTGTGTCCTAAGGTCTGCAAACTAGGAAAGCATGGGGTATAAGTTCCAGTTAGAGTTGGAGTCTGAAGACACAAGACGACAAATGAACCAACTGGAAGACAGAGAGAAAACATTCTCATTTATTCACCTCTTCCATTCATGTCTAAAGCAGATGGAATTGTCTGAGGCCCACCCACAATGGGGAGGGCAACTTGATTTGCTCCATATACAGATAAAATGTTCATCTTATTCAGAAACCTCTCACTGACACATCCAGAAAGACTGTTTATCCAAACATCTGGCAACCTGTGGTCCAGTCATTTAGATATAAATTTAACCTTCATGATGCCTCATAATCAAACTCTCAAAAGCCAAAGTCAAAGACAAACTATCAAAAGCAGCAAAAGGGCAATGATTTAGAATTTATATCTTTAGAATCCATGGAGGCCAGAGTCAGAGGAATGACATAATCAAAGTATGAAAGAAATAAAAAGTCATCCAAAAATTCTATACCCAGCAAAATGGGTATCCTTCAGAAATGAAGGATCACCAAGACATTCTTAGATGAAGGAAAGAAAAAAATAAAAACCTTACAGAATTCACCATACCCAAAGCTGTCCTATAAGAAATTCTGAAAATAGAAAGTAAAGGACATTAACTAGAAGCTTAAATATACATGAAGATGAAAAAACCACCAATAAAAATAACTACATAAGTAAATATAAAACACTCTAAATGATTATGTTTTACAAATTGTTTTTTAACTTACACGATTAAAAAAAACCACATTTGTGTAGTAGCACTTACAGATCTACACTGGTAGGTGTATAATGCATAATTTTTAAAAATGTTTTTGATGTTTTTATTTATTTTTGAGATGGAGAGAGAATAGGAGCAGGGGAGGGGCAGAGAGAGAGGGAGACAGGAACTAAAGCAGGCTCTGTGCTGACTGGAGAGATCCTGATGTGGGGCTTGGACTCATGAACTATGAGATCACCACATAGCAGAAGTTAGCTGACTTAGCTAACTTAGCTCACTTAGCTGACTGAGCCACCCAGATGTACCTGTAATGTATAATTTTTATAACAGAAAAAAAAAAAACAGAGAGGGAATAGAACCAAAATATGTAGAAGCAAATACTTTTGTATACTATTGAAATTAACTTGGTCTTAATTGAAGTAGATCACCATAAGTTACAATGTTAATTTTTATCTCCAGGGAAACTACAGATAACGTTTATTTTCCTTCCTTCATATAAGTCATTCTCTTTTTTAAAAAAGTTTTTTTTAACGTTTATTTATTTTTGAGACAGAGAGAGACAGAGCATGAACAGGGGAGGGGCAGAGAGAGAGGGAGACACAGAATCGGAAGCAGGCTCCAGGCTCTGAGCCGTCAGCCCAGAGCCCAACGCGGGGCCCGAACTCACGAACCGTGAGATCATGATCTGAGCCGAAGTCAGACGCTTAACCGACTGAGCAACCCAGGCGCCCCTAAGTCACTCTCTTCAAACACCAAAATCAAAATAAAAAAGTTGACATATCTATCTATCTATCTATCTATCTATCTATCTATCTATCTACATCTACATCTAAATAAATTCATGTAGAGGTAGAGAAAGACAATATAAAAATGTACCAAATAAGCTTTTTTATATATTTGCTATTCTAATATGTGTTAATTCTGAAGATAATGGTATAGTAACTGAAAAATTAGAGTTCAGGATTTCATTAAGCATTCAGCCAATGAAATACTAGGATTTTTATGCGAATATGGCTGACTTACACTTTTTTAAAGTTTTATTTATTTATTGAGAGAGAGAGAGAGCACGCATGAGCAGGGGAGGGGCAAAGAGAGGGAGAGAGATAATCCCAAGCACGCCCCATGTTGTCAACATGGAGCCCAATGCATGACTAACTCACAAACTGTTAGATCATGACCTGAGCTGAAATCAAGAGTTGGATGTTTAACTGATTGAGCCACCCAGGTGCCCCAAGCTGAATTATATTTTATGTTACATTTCTAAAACTAGTTTATCTCACTTTAAGTAGATTTTTTTTCACTTTAAGTAAATTTTTCTCATTCCTGATTATTTCACTAATGTTAGTAAACATCCATTGTAGCTGAATATAGAAGGGTGATTATAATTTTAGTAAAATAAATTTTTGGATGCAGTAGGAGTTTCCTAATATGAAGATATAGAGAACATTGTGCTTTCCTCTGTTTAGATATTGAATGCATAACAGTGTGCTTTAAAATTTTATGTCTTGAGGAAAATAATATACAAAATATATGAACAATCCTAATCCCAATCCTGACTACTGTACGTGGTAGTAGAAAATCAGTCTATGTAGTAAGCCTATTTATGCATATCGGTTTGACTATATAACTGTGAACTCTTTGAGGCACAGAAATCTTCATACTCACTTATCTTCCTTGTTCTTAGCATCTAGCACAGAAAATAATAAAATAGGTTAGGTATTCAACAATTATGTGTGAAATAAATTAAGGTGATGAAAGGCTACACTTAAAATTTCATAAATTCAGCCAATTTTATTTTTGAAACAGATACTTTCTTAAAATAATACATAAACAGATTTTTAAATGAATACTTAGCCAAAAGCTTCATAGGTCAAATATGGTTGTCAATCTTATTTTTTATAAAAATTTTTGGGGCGCCTGGGTGGCGCAGTCGGTTAAGCGTCCGACTTCAGCCAGGTCACGATCTCACGGTCCGTGAGTTCGAGCCCTGCGTCAGGCTCTGGGCTGATGGCTGGGAGCCTGGAGCCTGTTTCCGATTCTGTGTCTCCCTCTCTCTCTCTGCCCCTCCCCCGTTCATGCTCTGTCTCTCTCTGTCCCAAAAATAAATAAAAAACGTTGAAAAAAAATTAAAAAAATTTTTTTTAATGTTTATTTATTTTTCAGAGACAGAGTGTGAATGGGGGAGGGGCAGAGAGAGGAGACACAGAATCTGAAGCAGGCTTCAGGCTCCTATCCCTCTGCACAGAGCCCCATGTGGGGCCTGAACTCACAAATTGCTAGATCACGACCTGAGCCAAAGTCGGACCCCAACCAACTGAGCCACTTAGGTGCCCTGTCTTATGTTTTTAAAGTTGATTTGTTTCTTCTTTGTTTGTTTTTGTTTTCAGAGAACTGAACATGGGGAACAAAGGAGAAAATCCTAAATCTCATGAGATATATTTTGAATACAAAGGAAATAATATATTCTGGAAGGACAATGGTATTTTTGTATTCTCATCAAATATTCCACCTTTAATTCTTCTCAGTATGCTTTTTAAGAAAGAAAAATGGATAAATGTGAGCAAAATATAATTAAACATTAAAAATTGTTTGCTTTCCTTGGGCAAGGAAAACAAAAGCAAAAATAAACTTTGGGGACTACACCAAATAGAAAAAAAGCTTTTGAAAAGCAAAAGAAAGCATCAACAGAACAAAACAAAAAGGCCACCTACTGAATGAGAGAAAATATTTGCAAATGATATATCCAAAGAGGGGTTAATACCTCAAATATATAAAGAACTTATTCAACTCAACACCAAAACTACAAATAATTTGATTAAAAATGGGCAAAGGAGAGGCACCTGGGTGGCTCAGTTGGTTGAATGTCCAACTCTTAATTTTGGCTCAGGTCATGATCTCACAGTGCATGGGTTTGAGCCCTGTGTCAGACTCTGTGGTAGCAGACCAGAGCTGGCTTGGGATTCTCTCTCTCTGTCTCTCTCTCTCTGCCCTGCTTGTTATCTCTCTCTCTCTCTCTCTCTAACATTAATAAACATTTAAAAAAAATGGGCAGAAGACATGAATAGACATTTTCCAAAGAAGACATACAGATGGCTAATAGACAACATGAAAAGATGTTCAACATCATTCATAATTAAGGAAATATAAATCCAAACCACAATGAGATGTTACCTTACACCTGTTAGAATGGATAAAATCAAAACCACAAGAAATAACAACTTTCGGTGAGGATGTAGAGGATGTAGAGGAAAAGGAACCTCCATGCACTGTTGGTGGGGATGTAAATTGTTATAGTCACTGTGGAAGACATATGGAGGTTCCTCAAAAAGTTAAAAATGGAAATACATTATGATCTGATATTTTCATTACTGGGTATTTACCTCAAAGAGGTAAAAATACTGGCACATCTGGGTGGCTCAGTTGGTTGGGTATCCAACTTTGGCTCAGGTCATGCTCTCATGGTTCATGAATTCAAGCCCCGCATTAGGATCTGCGCTGACAGTGTAGAGCCTGCTTGAGCCTCTGTCTCTCTGCCCCTCTACAACTTGCACTCTCTCTCTCAAAATAGGTAAACTTTTAAAAAAGTGAAAACACTAATTCCAAAAGATACATGCACCCTTATGTTTACTGCAGCATTATATACAATATCCAAGATACAGAAGCAACCCAGGTGTCCATTTAAAGATGAATGGATAAAGAAGAAGTGGTGTGTGTGTGTGTGTGTGTGTGTGTGTGTGTGTGTAATTCAGCCATAATCAAAGATGAGATCTTGCCATTTGTGGAAACATAGAAGAAACTACAGGGTATTATGCTAAATGAAGTAAATCAGACAGAGAAAGACAAATACCATACGATTTCACTTATATGTGGGATCTAAAAAGCAATAAACAAAAAGCAGAAACAGACCCATAAATACAAAGAACAAACTCCCAGAGGGGAGGGGATTTGGGTTGGGCAAAATGAGTGAAGGGGAGTGGGAGGTACAAGCTTCCAGTTATGGAATGAAGTCATGGGGATGAAATGTACAGCAAAGGGAAGAGGGTCAATTGTATTGTGATAGCATTGCATGGTGAGGGATGGTAGTTACACTTGCAGAGAGCACAGCATAACAGACGGACTTGTCAAACCACTGTGTTGTACAACTCAAACTAATATAAAACTGGGTGTCAATTATACGGCAATAAAAAAATTGTTTGCCTTAATCTGACATTAGAATTTAAAGTGTCTAAAACCTTTTAAGTTATATATTGTTAAAATTGTATTCATTATTTTAATAAGTTACCTGAGATGCTACAATTTTTCCCTAACATTTTTTGTATGTAGTATTAATTTTAGTCAAAAATAAACTTTAAGTTTTCACTATCTTTTTGAAAGACAACCTGTAATGAATTCAAGACCCAGGATCATTAGTTGAAATACAAACCTGACTAATATAAATATACTGACTCAGCACAGTAAACTTAGAGAAATATTAGACAGCCAGTCCTGATATAAATGAGGAAGATTCAATACATTCCTGAAGGGCAAGATCTTTGGTAGTTAGCAATAGCTTCATAGAGATCCAGTCACGTTCCCCAAATCAAGATCCAAAAAGGAAAATAAGGGCACTGACTTCAGTTCAGGTCACGATATCATGGTTCTTGAGATCAAGCCTGCTCTGGGCTCTGTGCTGACAGCTCAGAACCTGGAGCCTGCTTTGGAGTCTATGGATTTTTTGGATTCCATGTCTCCTTCTCTCTCTGCCCCTCCTCTGCTCATGCTTTTTCTCTCTCTCAAAACATTTAAAAATTTTTCAAAAAGGAGATGTTAGAAGATTAACTCAGGTATTTTCAGTCTTTTGAATAATTTTTATGGGGGCACGAGAGAGTTCATTGGAAAAATTCATCAGCTCTCTGTAAGGAACACATGGAATGACATTTTTTGGAGTACTTCTTTTTTTAATGTATTTTTTTCTGGGATTATAGTGTATTTAAACAAGTTTTGTCTTCTTACAATGCTGATAAATGATTGTTCATGTACTTCGATAGATCATTAAAAAGAATCCACATATTTACTTAGTTAAATAATATATATTTAAATAAGATAAATGGTAATAATATTTAGAGAAACGTAGTATCATCGTAATTAGTGTATAAGACAATTGCAGTTTAAGTCAAGAGAATAAACAGATGGCGTGTGATGCAATTTGTGGCATTTGTGCTGGACTTTAATAGGTAATATTTTCATAGGGTATTGTGGAGATGAACACATTTATAACCAAGAAGCTGCATATACAGAAGTAGGAAATTTTAAAAGTTGTATAAGAACTTTTGTGTAAGAACTTACAGTGCAATGTATTCTAAGTATAACATAGGGCAGAAGTAAATTGGAATGAGGAATAGGGAGGTGTTTTTTGTTTTGTTTTGTTTGTTTTTTAGAATAGAGAGTTTTGATTGTCTGCCTAAGGAAAGTGGGAACCCACAGGAGATGCAGATTTTCTGAAATAAATGGAAAAGTATCTCAGGGCATTTGTAAATTGAATGTTTTCTTTTTCTTTTTCTTTTTTTTTAATCTTTATTTATTATTGAGAGACAGAGAGAGACAGAGTATGAGCATGGGAGGAGTAGAGAGAGAAGGAGACACAGAATCTGAAGCAGGCTCCAGGCTCTGAGCCGTTAGCACAGAGCCTGACTCAGGGCTCAAACTCACAAACCGTGACATCATGACCTGAGTGAAGTCAGATGCTTAACTGACTGAGCTACCCAGGCGCCCCTGTAAATTGAATGTTAAACAAACAAACAAACAAGCAAACAAACATCTAAGTAGGTTATATACGTTTTTAAATAGGTAAGTTTAGGTGATGAGTGTCCATGTCCTAGAGAAAAGAGTAGGAAACAAGGTTGATGACAGGCTTTCAGTGGAAGAAGGGGAGAATTGCTAGGAAAATGGTGTTTATAATATTTCATTAAGGTGAAGAAGTTAAATGGACATTTCACAGAAGAAGTCTAAGGATATATGAGTATTTGTACTCAATCAATCAGGGACTATGAAGGAAATAAAGAAAGGAGCAGAGGAAATAGGGAGGACTAAGTACAGAGTCTGAACTAAAAGACATAGATATCTGGGGAAATGTTTCGCATCTTAGTCAGCAGGTTGGGAACGGGGACAAAGATAATGGATAAGTTGGAAATAGAAGCCAATAACACTGGCACACGTAGAGTGCCTTTCATGCGTCCAGTGCACCTGTGTTAAGGTCCTTCATCCGGAGTGCTCACAACAGTCATACATGTTTGCTTTTATCAACCAAAAAGACACACAAACCTGAAGCTCACAATGCTTAAGTTATTCTCCCAAAGTCACATGCATAGTGAATGGAAGCCCAGAGACTCATCGCCGATGACTGGCTCCAGTAATGTGTTCCTTTCTTTGGTGACACAGGAAAGGAATTTGTGGGTGACTAGCCAGAGTGACTTCTAAATGTGGAAATGATATATTCTATGTTGAACCAATAATACAAATTTTATAATACATGTTTAACTTTTATCCAACCATTTGGAGCAAATCAATCTAGTTTAACTATGTAGTTACTGGACAAATAGGTTTGTAATAATGTATTTTCTTTGTCTCTTGTGAAGGGAGAAAACAAAACATTTCCGAAAATGATTTTGTTGTAATCAAAATGATAAATGATAGTTATCCCCATGTTTTTTTTTCTTTGTTGTTATAACAAATTTACAATCTTCTCTTTACTTCTTCTTACTTTACTTTACTTTTTATTTTACTTCTTACTTTACTTCTTCAAACTACTCTTCTTCCTTTCCATAATGATACTAGTGACCCAAAAAGTCAATATTACATTAAGTTAATTACTATTCAGCTTTGTATTTCAATAATTATACAAAAAAGTCCTTTCTATAAAATTGTCAACTACTCAATAATCATGATAAATCCAATTTTCAAAATTTGTTTGCACTATTAAAATGGATATAGCATTCACAATGCCTCATCAAAAACACTGACTCTTAGAAAAGTGGATTATAATGCTTTATTTGAATCAAAATGACCTGGAAAGTATGTTGAAAAACATATATCTGGGTGTGTCTTCAGAGTTCCTGAATCAGTAGGACCTGGGTAGGAATTTGCATTTCTAACAAGTTTTCAAGGCGATGCGAATGCTGCTGATCCGAGAGAACTCCACACCAAAGATCCCTGTTTTAGAAGGACCACTGTTCCTATATTTGGAGTCAGTACAATCAAAAACCAATTTAAGAACTTATCCCTTTTAACCTGAGGTCCATTTCCAGCTCCTCAGTTGGGACTCAGACTTTCATCTTAATAAACATAGTTGGTGCTTACACAAGGTCTTTCAGCTGTTAACAGGACCACTCTAATGTATTTGGATGGCATTTTGACAGCTAACAATTTGATTGAACTGTTTGAATAGACCTTTGGGTTAAGTGGACAGCCTGCTTAACACATCAAGGGCACAACCTTGTCTAGGGAGAGCCTCCTTTCCAACAGGATTCAAATACAACCAGCCGCCAAATTCCTCATTTCTGTGTAAAACTTCACTAGCCAGGCTTTATTGCAGGGATAAGCTTTTAGTTCCAAATTGCAATTTTCAAGCTGTCAAAGGAGAAGTAAACTTTACCAGCATTTGGGGATTGTAGTAAAATAGATTGTGCTGCGTGTTTGCTGTTTAGCATCATCCTGGCTTTTGTGTTTGTAAAATGGTGGTATAAATAACTTGCTCAAGGAAAAAAAAAAGCAAAACACATTTAATATGTACTAAGGGTCAGGATATATGAGAGCCAATGGGATACATGATATTATCAGGATCTTCTCAGAGTTTATCTCTTATGCCAAGAACATAACCTCCTTCATTTATATTCAAGATTAGCATCAATGTTGATAGCACAGTTCGGACATAATAGTTTTCACTCTCTTTTTAGAAATACATACCACAATTCTGCTAACCTTATGATCTGGTGGATTTATACCCTTGAAATCTCAAATGTTTAATCCTACAAGGCTGTCATACTTTTCTTTCACTGTTATTAAACGATGAGAGAAAAACAAAAAAAATACGTTTTTTAATGCTACAACTATTTAATTTTTGAATAGTCTCTATAAGTTTTTATCAGGCTTAAAGAATGGAATCAGGTAATGATCTCACGGTTCGTGGGTTCGAGCCCCACTCAGGCTCTGGGCTGACAGCTCAGAGCCTGGAGCCTGTTTCACATTCTGTGTCTCCCTCACTCTCTGCTCCTCCCCCACTTGTGCTCTGTCTCTCTTTCTCTCAAAAATAAATTAACATTAAAAAATTTTAAAAAAGGTATTTAGCTTGGTTACATAAGTTAGGGATTTAGAATGACATGTTTAGATAGAGGTCATCAGTCCCCCGGTTGGTTGTTAGCCTTATAGTCTAGTTGACAAGAAGCCCAATGAGGTGGATGGTAAAGATATCCTGGTCATGGCTGTATTTCATGGCCGTATTGGTTTTCCAGAGCTAAGCACCTCCCCTGAGGCTTCCT
The DNA here is from genome assembly GCF_028018385.1 of Neofelis nebulosa. NCBI lineage: Eukaryota > Metazoa > Chordata > Mammalia > Carnivora > Felidae > Neofelis > Neofelis nebulosa. Next base: position 11,427,377 of record NC_080784.1, on the reverse strand, counting down.
TGAGTTTTCTCAACATTGTTCAAGGACAAAAGAGGTGTCACACTGTTGGATCTGGATATCATGAAAATAAAGAGCTGAAAAATTTCCTGCTCAATCCTGGCACAAACCTAGAAACGGAGGTGCAAGAGGCTGAAGAGAGAGCATGGGTACTCGTGGCACCACTGCCAGGCCCTCTGCTGCATAATCAGGAGTAAAAAGGGAGTCACAGTCTTGAAACCTCTAGGTGTAATTTTCTCCTGTTAATCTCAAGCACAGCAAGCAGCACAGAAGCTCAGGTCTCCCATCATAGCCTGGTAACAGGAGAGAGAGAGAGTTGTTTTTTTTTTTTTTTTTTTAATGTTTATTTATTTTGAGAGAGAGAGACAGAGAGAAAGCAGGGGAAGGGCAGAAAGAGGGAGACAGAGAATCCCAAGCAGGGTGTGCACTGTCAGACTAGAGCCTGACGTGGGGTTCAAACCGACCAACCGTGAGATAGTGGTCTGAGCTGAAATCAAGAGTTGGACGCTTAACTGACTGAGCCACCCAGATGCCTCAGGAGAGAGACAATTGTGATCAACTAAAACAGAAAAGGCAATCAAACAAATAGGTTTTTGAAGAAAGATGGCAAGGTCACTTTTGGACTTGTTATGAAGGATCTGAGAGGAGATCTCCCCAAAGCAGTTGTGTATACGTGACTACAGTGTGGGAAAGAGGTCCCAAATGGAAACATGAATTTGGAAACTGACAACATACAGATGGTATTTTATGCCATGGGAAAGGATGAGGTCACCAAGAGGATGAGTGTAGAAGAACAAAGGAAGAGCAAGTTTGAGCCTTGGGGCCCTCAACATGAAGAAATCAGGGAGAAGCGAAGGAACCTGCATGAGAATCTGAGAGGGAGGCTACATACAGCTCAAGTGACGGCACTTGACTCTGTTGCGTCCATGGAAAGGTAGACCAGATCCCGGCACTTCTGTGCTTCCACTCCGTAGAGGTTCTCCCATCACTCAGAGTAAAAGTCTCAGAGGACAAAGAGGTCTGCAGGACCACCAGTACATACAGACCCCACTGACCTTCTTTTCTGCTCTCACCTTCACCTCCTCAATGTTCCTTTACATATTTGATAATAGTGCCTGACTTCTAGCTTTGTCTTCCTCTGCCTGCGCTCCCCTTTGATGTCCAGTGCACTTGGCAACTTCCTTCTCTTTCCAGTTTGTTCATGGAAAAACACTGCTCTAGCATCCCTGTTTAATACTACAAGTTGCACCCAAACCATATCCCATCACCCCAACGTCCCTATTATCTTCTGCTACATTTTATTTACATCCACTAGATTTATCACCCATTAACATCCTATTTATCTCTTTGTTGTGTTTATTGTTCATTGTCAGTCTCCCCTCAAAAAAACCTAAGCAATTTGAGACAGAGGAAAGGAATTTCTCTTTCTGTATATGGGTACGTCTACCTTATATGCCTTGAAAAATTTGTCACTATGTTGTCACTGAATTTGGGGGCCTTAAACTCATTTTACATAACACTTTTTTCAGAATTTGGTAGAGTTTTTTTCAGAAGTGGTAATGTTAAGCAGATTTGTAACAAGATAATAGATGGCAAGCAGATAAGACTGTTTGATCCCGAGTTGGCATTCAATACATGTTAATTTCCTTCCATGCCTCTGTTTTCTTGGCAGAGAGAAAATACCTGTAAGTCTAATGTTATATAACAGAATATAATATATTTTATAAATAGAATCTCTCAGTCACCTTTATTCTTTAGGTCACTTTGTTAAAATTCAGTATCATGTCTTCAGGAATGTTTTTTGAGATCTACCTAGGCTGATGCGTGTGTACACATATATCCACACACACCCTACAATATCATAGCATCCTCTTTATAGAAAAGTAGTACATACATTTTTATTCATCATTCTACCTAGAACTATTTCTTGCACAAAACAGGCCATGACTAAATTAGTGCTGAAATGCAGCTATAATTTATGTCTATGAAAAAATCAAATTCTTTCTTGATATTCTCCTGTAGTTCAGTAAGTTGAGATTATCTCAATGTTTAACCCCTTAGAGTAGAGGTATAGACCATTAAAACACCATAAAGATGTGTTTGAAGAATTAATGCTCATGTTTAAAACTTCAAATAGTGTTTACCTTGCTCGTGCTTTTATGTATTTTTGGGATAACTGTGAGCAACAATGCAATAAAGACTTTCGGCTAAATTACTAAATAGTTTGAAATATATCTATGGGTAATATCATAAATGGAAGTTCTTATATTTTTGACTCATTTCTACTAGTTGCTACTAACTGAATTAATTTCAACAGGATTGCCCAGGAGCATATGTTATAATTTTAGATACCCAGATTCTATCCCAGCTTCATCAAATCAGGGTCTCTGAATATTTGGCCCAGAAAACTACATGGTAAATAAGCGTCCGTGATAATTCAACAGCCACTCAATTTTAAGAGAATACGATAAATATAATCTAAGAAAATGCAACATATTAAGAGAAATAAAAACATTTCAAACTCTTGGCTTAAGTATATGAAGGGTCAGAATTCAGTTATATTGAGAAACTCTGAATTTATGCTCATATCCAATCATCTCTTTTAGAAGAAAACAACATAAACACTAAGTATTTTTCATGTGTTTTTATTTTTTGGCTGCTTTTCAAATTCACTTGATGTTAATTAATGTGAAGCTGTTTAAAAAAATTTTAAACTATTAATGTGATTCACAGCTTTTCTTACAATTTCTAAAAGTATGCTGTATTTTTCCTTGATGCTTAATTTTCAGGTACTCTACAAAGAACAAAAAGAATTCTAAAAATATGAGAACTCTGCTTGCTAAACATCATCAGGCATGAAAGAATGAGTCAATGTTAAAATTCTACCTCTAGCACAGATAATTCTAGCCACGTGGAACCTTTTCTTGAATCTTCTTTCTTTTAATAATTGTGTACAAATATTACATTTTAGAAATACATGTTGACTTCTTCAAATGCAATATGGTAGATTCACTGAGAGTTCACTATGTTTCTCATCGACAATTCCCTGATGCCTAGTCTAAAAACTGTCATAAATATATAAACAAACAAACAAATAAACATTTGTGGGTCAGACTGTGCTCAGACTGGTTTCTCTGGCTCTCTGCTTTATTTCCATAGTATGTAAAAGACATGTTCTTTTTTCCCCTAACTTATATAAGGTTGCAGTGGCATTTTATTTAACGTTTTGTTCATTCTGTCTTATTTGCCTTTTAGAAAATCAAAACTCAGGGCGCCTGGGTGGTTTAGTCGGTTGAGCCTCCGACTTCGGCTCAGGTCGTGATCTCGCGGTCCGTTGAGTTCGAGCCCCTCGTCAGGCTCTGTGCTGACAGCTCAGAGCCTGGAGCCTGTTTCAGATTCTGTGTCTCCCTCTCTCTGACCCTCCCCCATTCATGCTTTCTCTCTGTCTCAAAAATAAAGGTTAAAAAATGTTTTTTTAAAAAGAAAAACAAACCCCCCCCCCAAAAAAAAACCCAACAAAGAAAACACTATTGATGTTTTAAAAGTACAATATAAAACGTGGCCTGGCCTTTTATACCTATGATATTACATGGATGCACGAACTGAAGACACATCAAGCTGTATGCTTGTGGTTAGTGCGCTGTTAAGTTTAAATGGTTCAACAATTAACTACCCACTCTTACTGTTAATCAAAACATCCCATCAATAATAAATGCTTTAAATGAATAAGTGTTTATTATTTATTTAAAAGGTGCTAATTTCCAGATAATGTTGCAAATGTGAAAGTTTGTCAACCTTAAATCGTAGGTGAAAACTTTTGTTCTGATATTTAAAAAGAATGTGGTTAGCTTTACTGCTACTGTTAAAGACAGTTTAGTCTCAAAACATAGTATTTATTAGTACTGTCCTCCATTTACAATTTAGCATCAAATTTAGAATTATATCAATAACAGTTTTGTTAGGACATTACAATTTATGTGGACATGTATGTATATTTATATATATAGGCATGTATGTAGATGTATATGCATATACTAAAAACAGCAAGTTATCTGTTACTTTGACATCATTGAGCAAGAGTTAAAAATAGGAGGTCATCGGTAAAAAATGAAATAAAAAATTAATAAATAAAAAGTAAATAAATGAAACAAAATAAATTGTTTCATGGTTGCCTTCAAATGGACTGCAATGTGCTGAAATTCTACTGACTTTATTCTGTATACATTCTCTGTCTATGCTTTTTTATTTCTAATTTTCTTATCCCTCTTGACCTAGTTGACAAAATGCCTCCTTCTCAATTCAGAATAAGCTATTAGCTGATAAAAAAAAATAAAGTTTCCATATCACAGGATTAGGCAAAGTTTTATGCAAGATTAATTGTAGTTACTGTCATCAGATATCACATATGACAGGTCCCAGAGCTGGCTCTCTGAATTTAATGAGAAGGGTTCTCCAGTCTTTTATTGCAATTCATCGTGTATTCTATTTCTTTTAAAAATATGATACCATACCTGTTGTTTCACTGTGTCTGGGTTTGTTTGGATGACTAATTTATTTTTGAAGTTAAACAAAAGTTATAATGATAGAAATCAAGAATGGTTTCTATATAAGACAAATATGTCTAAAGGTAAATAAGATATAACCGTATACGTGCAATATAATGTTCTGTCCAAAACAGGAGCAACCTGAAGGCACTACAGGAGGCATTTTCCCAGGAAGAGCATTGCATGTCAGTGCAAATCAGGTCAGTTGCCAGCACAGCAGGAATTAACCTGCAGGAACCTCCCAGGCACCAGAATATTTCAGACCAGTTCAGTGTGTGTTATATGTGTTCTGTAGTTCTATATATTACCCCAAGTGGAAAGAAAAGTATTTCCTCCTCACTTCTGTAGTTTCATGAATCAGCTGGGTTCTGGTGGCAGTGATATATTTTTTTTAAGAACAAGTGTAAGCCTTTTTTTTTTTTCTTCTCTTAAAAAATAGTTTCTTGAGGTAATTGTAAGTAATATCCTGGCAGATTCATTATAGCAGTCTATTTTCCATACCTATTTCTCTGTGTTATTTTTTCTTTAGATTTTTTTTCCTAGACAACACTGTAACCTTATGTTACAAATACATAGCAGCACAGTACAAAGACAATAGTTGCAGGCATTTTTAATTTGTGGAGAGAGAGCTGATTATTATCAGACGGGTCATGAGAGAAATGAGAATAAAACAACCAAAAAAAAGTGAGGGAGGTGGGCACGGAACAAAGTCTCCCACTGAATATTTGTTGGGTCATTCATAGCCTTAGCACAAGGACACAGCATGTGCTTAGTGTATATGGATAAGTCTGACATATTTATTAATTGTCTATTTCTGCCATAACATATTACCACAAACTTAGTGGCTTAGTATAACACAACTTTATTACCTTACATTTGGGGAGGTCAGCAACACAAAATTGGTATCATTGGGTTAAAACCAAGGGACTGGCAGGGCTGCATTTGGGGGTGCTAGGGAAGAACCTATTTCCTTGACTTTTCTAGATTCTAGATATTCCCCCTCATTCCTTGACTTGTGGTGTCTTTTCATCTTAAAAGGAACCAGTCGCTAATGACAACAATACTCTGAATCTAACACTTCTTTCTTCGTCTTCCATATGTAAAAGGGCCTGGTGGTCACAGTGGGTCCACTCAGATAATTCAGAATATTTTCCATCTCTTAAAATTAGGCAATTGCTAAACTTAGTCAATAAGTAAGCTAAATCCCTCCTTGCGGTATAAAATAGCATATTCACAGATTGCTGGAATTAGGATAGTGATATCTTTGGGGAACAAGTATTCCACCTATTCTCCCATGTCAGTAATATTAGTAACCTCTAAATGTAGTCTTTTTTTTTTTAACGTTTATTTATTTTTGAGACAGAGAGAGACAGAGCATGAACGGGGGAGGGTCAGAGAGAGGGAGACACAGAATCTGAAATAGGCTTCAGGCTCTGAGCTGTCAGCACAGAGCCCGACGCGGGGCTCGAACTCACGGACCGTGAGATCATGACCTGAGCCGAAGTCGGCCGCTTAACTGACTGAGCCACCCAGGCGCCCCTAAATGTAGTCTTATATACATATTAATTCATGTAGTATCCATATAAAATCGAATACCAACAGGGCTGTGGCTTAAAATTGGCCAGGCTGGTGTATGAATGTATGTCTCACCTTCTCATTCTCCAACAAGAACAATTCTCTTTGAGCTCTCAGAAGACAAAATAGCTATAAATAAACACTGGAGACTCATTATCAGACGACAAATGCTTGGGAGACTCCTAAGGAAATGCTCTAGTTATATTTTCTGAGAACTACCGGGAGTCTCACATCAAAGACCTTAGACCTTAATCTCTTTCTCCAACTCATGTATTTATCACACACTCTCATTGAAACTGCCATCATGAAATGTGAGTTTGATCATATTGTACCTCATCTTAGTATGTATTCTAGGATTTTCATGGCTAATGCAGCTTTCAAGGTTGCTGTCACACCCCCATGTTCCTACTATGCTGTTTGTGTTCTTGTACAGTTCACGCTTTTCCAAGCTTTTTGCTGTTGTCTTGCTCAGTTTATCTGTCTTCTCCTTTACAGAGCTCATTGTTTTCCTATTAAGCACATAGGTGGTGCTTAATAAAAGAAAATAACCTTGAGAAACCACTTTACTCATTCATTTTTTTTATAAAAAGGAAGTCAAGTCTTTACAATGTTTACAGGTATATTTAAACCCACTTTAAGAATCATTAAAGAGGCACCTGGGTGGCTCAGCTGGTTAAGCGTCTGACCTTGGCTCAGGTCATGATCTCATGGCTTGTGGGTTTGAGCCCCATGTCAGGTTCTGTGCTCACAGCTCTGAGCCTGGAGCCTGCTTTGGATTCTATGTCTCTGGCTCTCTCTGCACCTCCCCCACTTGTGTGTTCTCTCTCTCTCAAAAATAAATAAATGTTAATTTTTTAAAAAAAAGAATCAGTAAAAATATCAGGGTGAGAGCATCTTGGGTAATATTAACTATTAATATAGAAGACAAATGTGGAAAAAAAGATAATTACAAAACGCTTATTCCAGTATGGACATAATTTTCACTACATTTTTCTACATGTACGGGTGCCAATATACTACAAATAGAATACTATTTATAATAGTATTATAAATATTTAGTATATTTAGTATTTAGTATATTATTTAGTATACTAAAATTCTTATTAAAGTGTACAGGTCCTAGAAAAGGTTTCAAATGAAAACTATTCTTGGTTGTGTTTTCCCCTCCTTATCCTAGAAAGGCTATGTTCAGTCACAATTCTGAGACAGCACTGTTCAGATTGCTACTTAAGAGAGAGCTGAAATACATAATTGTAGATACCTTTCAGGAACCAATTTCACTTAAATCTGTTTCTGAACAAGAGTCTTTTGATTTAGAACTTTTTCTTTGTAATGAGTATACATATTTACTTCTAATTATATTTAAAAACTTAGTACATGGCAATGAGAAAGAATGAAATATGGCCCTTTGTAGAAACGTGGATGGAACTGGAGAATGTGATGCTAAGTGAAATAAACCATACAGAGAAAGACAGATGCCATATGTTTTCACTCTTATGTGGATCCTGAGAAACTTAACAGAAACCCATGGGGGAGGGGAAGGAAAAAAAAAAAGAGGTTAGAGTGGGAGAGAGCCAAAGCATAAGAGAGTCTTAAAAGCTGAGAACAAACTGAGGGTTGATGGGGGGTGGGAGGGAGGGGAGGGTGGGTGATGGGTATGGAGGAGGGCACCTTTTGGGATGAGCACTGGGTGTTGTATGGAAACCAATCTGACAATAAATTTCATATATTGAAAAAAAACAAACAAACTTAGGCACATCAGACCATTTGGAGAGCTTAAAGTATATAAATACTTTACATAACATACTACATATATATATATATGTATATATATATATATAATATATATACATATATATATTATATATATATGTTTCAATGAATCCTCCATGCAATGTATTTTTATTTAATAGCTTAATTCTCCTTATTATAAACAAGTATAATTTTAATCATAGATTTAAAAACTTTTAATTAAAAATATTTACTGATGAATCAACTCTTTAAAAGAGATCTCATAGAAGTCCACAAAATAATGGATTAATATCTATTAATATTCTAATATGCATGTCACAAGGAAATACCAAAAAAAAATCTAGTTCACTTTAATGACCCAATGTACTTTTCATGTTTTAGGTTATAAGAAGTGAAAACCCTTCCCTTCATGGGATATAATTTCTCAGATACTGACAGTCTTGAAATTATTTGAGAAATCATGATCTGTACCTTTGGCAATTATAGCTAAACCTAAGACACCTTCCTTTTACAGAAAAACAGCCTCTTTCAGTCAGATTTTATATCAGCTGATAAGAATTAGGTCAAATTAGGGGCGTCTGGGTGGCTCAGTCGGTTAAGCGTCTGACTTCAGCTCAGGTCATGATCTTGCGGTCCGTGAGTTCAAGCCCCGCATGGGGCTCTGTGCTGACCGCTCAGAGCCTGGAGCCTGTTTCGGATTCTGTGTCTCCCTCTCTCTCTGACCCTCCCCCGTTCATGCTCTGTCTCTCTCTCTCTGTCTCAAGAATAAATAAATGTTAAAAAAAAATTAAAAAAAAAAAAGGATTAGGTCAAATTATATGAAACAACAGGAATAATTTTATAAGGAGAAAAAGGACTGCTTTCATGAATCCACATCCAGACCTTGAAGTAATAAAAATTTTATTAAATAAAGACAAATTTCCAATAGTATTTCATTTCAGAAAGTTATATTTCAGAAATGTAATTTTCGACTATTTAATTATCACCTCCTTTCTAGAAATCTTTCTGGGTATAAATCTATAATCCAACATAAAATGAATATATTACAGTATCTTATTAAGATCATCAAAAGAAGACTGTTCTGCATGGTGTTCTAGAACCTAGTTCAGGGCTTCTCAATGTGTTTCTTAGACTTGTGAACTTTCTGTAAACTTGTAGTTACCACAATGTGACAACATGACCAGTTGCGCCAGAATATAAACTGATTATGCCACTACGTACGCTTCTGGTAGACTGTGATTCTAAAGATTCTTGCAACAATATTTTGCATCACAAATGGTGCTTCTCAGTGTGGCCTTGCCACTTCCCCATTGAGAAGTCATGTCATTTTCTCCTCCCCTTAGATCTGGGCTGGCCCTGTTGATCCATTCTGAGCAACAGAATGGAGGTCATTCCCTATCACAATGAAGTCCAGGACTCAAAAAAATCTGAAGCTTCAGACTTAGACTCTTGGAAGGGGCCTTCCCTGAAGCAACTGGAACACAAGAAGTCTAAAGACCCTAACACTATACCATACTGTGGGGGAACAAAAGGTCACTAAAGGCACAGTGGTGGCAAAGAAGAGGAGATAAGAAAAGAGAAGAGGGGATAAAGGTGGAGAGGAGGGACAAAAAGGAGAGAGATGAGAAAAGATAAGGGAGGAGAAGAAAGAAGACAGTGGAGAGGAGAAGGGAAATGAGGACAGGGGAGGAGAGAGGCAAAGAGCCTGAGGGAGGGAGGTGGGGAAAAGAGAGAAGGGGATAGGGGAGAGGGAGGGGAGAAGAGGTGAGGAGAAGGCATTATCTGAATTAGAAGGGATTATCTGTTTCTCCTACCAGAACTGTAAGATCATCTATGGATCAATGTACTTTGATCAATGCCAGCATGGAGTAGGTGCTCAAAATTATCTTGTGAATGAATGAGTGGATGAATGAATGAATGAATGAATGAATCAGTGAAGCTGATGTTAAATTTAAGAATCCTGTCTTTTTAAAAAAAATTTTATTATTTTTTTTAACGTTTATTTATTTTTGAGACAGAGAGAGACAGAGCATGAACGGAGGAGGGGCAGAGAGAGAGGGAGACACAGAATCTGAAGCAGGCTCCAGGCTCCGAGCCATCAGCCCAGAGCCCGACGTGGGGCTTGAACTCACGGACCGCGAGATCGTGACCTGAGCCGAAGTCGGACGCTCAACCGACTGAGCCACCCAGGCGCCCCAAGAATCCCTGTCTTAAATTTAGCTAATTATATTAGCCCATTCAGTTTAATAATAATGATAAAAATAAACATCTAGCAACATAGTTTTTAAAGTTAAAAATCTCATTTACATTCAGATCTTAGGTAAGTCAGATGACGTGATTATTATTCTACAGAAGTAGAAAGTGAAAATCAGATTTTATGACATGCACATTTTCAGTCATCTAGAAAAGATATGGAACTTAACAGTTTTCCCAGCAATAACACATTAAAACCAATCAAAATCACAACAGAGAAAATCTCCCCATTTCTGAAGGACATACTCTACATTACATACTTCATTTTTATATTCTCAAAACCCCATAAGGTAAGGATTATCAGCCTCATTATTTCCCCTAATTTAAAGTGTATCATATTAATGTTCAGGTATTTTAAGTAACACTCAAATTAAACAGTGAGAAGCCAAGACTTAATCACACACTGTCTGATTCATAACCAGTTAGTCCTCTCATTCCCAGCATCCTGTTTCTAAAGCCTCTGTCATTTCCAATATGATGTCACACCTCAGCTCAATACCATCTCCAAATTCAAAGTGAGAATAAAGAAGTATTGTGATAGCGCTGTTTGAGTCTAAACTCAGCATTCTTACCAAGTGAGAGGCAATATGGCAGGGATGGAATATGTAGGCCTCCTCTCCACTTACTTAATAAATTGTGTGTTGGGGTCATATGGGGGGGGGGGATTGTGTTTCTTTGCTAGCCTTTGCTTTAAGTTTGCTTTTATGAACAACAAAGGAATCTAGTGATTGACCTGTTTTTTCTTTCCCATAATGGTAATATAAACAAAAAACAGCAACTGAATTTATGCAAATATTTTTTCAAAAATTTTATTTATTTTTGAGGGAGAGAGAGAGCATGAGTTGGGGAGGGGCAAAGACAGAGGAAGACACAGAATCTGAAGCAGGCTCCAGGCTCTGAGCTGTCAGCACAGAGTCTGACATGGGGCTCGAACTCATGGACTGTGAGATCATGACCTGAGCCAAAGTTGGGTGTTTTACCACCTCAGCCACCCAGGATCCCCTGAACTTATCCAAATATTGATTGAAACCATTTTCTTTTCTGAGTCACCAATGAAATGGTGAAGGCGTCATGATTTATTTATTCAGTTAAATTTTTGGCTTCCTTTAATATGTTCAATATTGACACTTTCATATATCTATTGAAGATATAATCTAATTTTTGAATTTCTTATTGAGGGATCTCCTAGAAACTGGATATCCCTTTCAAAATCTTTTTACTGAGCAACCAAAGGATGCTATGGCATGGTTAGTGACACATAATTTCTCTGGAGATTTTCTTTGGATCACTGCTTCTTTGGCCATTTGTTTGATTTTGTGCCCAACAGTTGAGTTGTAGAATTAGCATTTTGGGGAGACTGGGTGGCTCAGTTGGTTAGGCATCTCACTTTTGATTTTGGCTCAGGTCATAATCTCATGGTTCATGAGATTGAGCCCCATGTCCGGCTCTAAGCTGACAGCATAGAGCCTGCTTCAGATTCTCTCTCTCCCCTCTCTCTGCCCCTTCTCTGCTTGCATATGTGCGCTCTCTCTCGCTCTCTCTCTTTCTCTCTAAATAAATAAATAAACATAAAAAAAACTTTAGAATTAGCATTCTGAAAACAAAGCTCTTTCTTAGGTATCATACTGACAGTATTGCCAGATGTATGGTAGCCGCATTGATCTCTGTCCACACCAAGTGCTATACTGAGTTTATTGCCTTCCTTCCGCTATGAGTGACAGCTGAAGTTACAGAAAAAGTACACACTCATCATCACCATGTAAAAAGAAATTTTCCCCCTAGAAGTTATTAGGAAACTATTTTTTTTTTCATTTATATTTGTCATCAGGACAATTATAATGTAAACTCTTTCCTTTCCTGGCTGCAGGACTCAAGGGATAGATATGCCAGAAATCAATATGCTATAACAAAGAGTTATTGTCATCAATAATCCCCATGGAGAAGCATCTTTATGAGCCACACCAACCTGCCAGCCTCACTGCTCATAGGGTCCCCTGTGTGCCTCTGATTTCCCTTCTAGGATTTTATTACTACTTTTGTGTTCCTAACAAGTCATGAGAAATTATTATTTCTCTAACCTAAAGCTATTCTGCTCTACACAATTTACACCACTAGAGTGATTTTTCATAATCATATTTAAAGTAATTTGTGTCATTAAGTTCATTATCAGATACAAAGATAGATAAATTAGTAACCAAATCCTTGATTTTAATATCTTCTTTCAGCCAAAATGAAAAATTACCAGAAAATTCAGTTATTGTGTGGGAGTTGAAGTAAATGAGTAGTTGGCATTAATTTTAAAAAGATACAGATAGGTCAAACATTCAAAAAACTTATTTTATGGCAATACATTCAAACTAACCTGGGACAGTATCGGAGGTAATTTGATATCATAAAACATGTGAGATAAACTGAGAAAATAGACTGTGTATAGGTAGTTGGGGCGGAGAGATGGAATAATATTACATCATAAGCCTTCAATATGCTCTTTTTTATTTGAAAGTTATACTATATTTGGAAAGGCTGAAATAATTATATGCTAATTTGAACAGCTAGGTTGTATGAGAAATGGCTTAAAACTTCCTTTTTGATATCCTCTGAGAGTTGGAATCCGTTATAATTGTCTTTCTTCAGATGGAAAAAAATGTAACTGCTTTCAACAAGTGATTATTTCTCTTTCTCTTTTTGTCTAGAAATCTTATGCTTCCTCAGACAATTCCTTTTGTAACAAACTTTCCTCCTCTCTCCAGCCAGTTCCAGTGAGTTCACCTTTACAGGATGTGGGACTAGGACAGAAGGTATATCCTTGAACATTTCTTCACTGGGACTTCAACATGTTCTTAATATTTAGACAAAAGCTAGTATATGTTACTCTATACATGAACATATATGTATACATACATGCATATAGACACTAGTCATTTTTTGAAGTTTTTTCTTAAAGGTGGAACATGTTTAATTTTTTTTAACATTTATTTATTTTTCAGAGACAGAAAGAGACAGAGCATGAGCAGAGAGGGGCAGAGAGAGAAAGGGAGCACAAAATCTGAAGCAGGCTCCAGCCTCCGAGCTGTCAGCACAGAGCCGGATGCGGGGCTTGAACCCACGAACTGTGAGATCATGACCTGATCCTATTCCAGCCACTTAACTGACTGAACAAACTAGGCACCCCTAGACATTACTCATTTTAATGAAGAATTAATTTTCAGTAAAAAAATAACTTAATTATTACCATATTTCATATTTATTGCTGACAATGTCATATTTATTGCTGATGCAACCCCCATGGCATCTTTGTCAATAATCTAAAAATATACACCTGGGTACAACTACTGGTATTTCAACCTTCAGGCTTGGCAGAAACTAATTCCATTATAATCTAATACTACGTCAACTCTGGCAAATATATCATTAAGCTATAATAATCACAACTGATTTACCCAATTTCAAACATAAAACTTCTACAAATATAATGTGTAGAAAATATGATTTCATGTTCTTGTCTTCACATTAAATACATCCACAAAGCCTTAAAGCATATTGAGTTATATTTAGGTTAAAGCATTAACTGTTGTTTTTCTCCTGATAAACAATATACATTGTAATTAATCTCTTAATATTCCTTGTTTTCAAAAATCTACATACACACACATATTAACACCGACACCTACATACACCACAATTCAAAATACTGCAGTTAGGGGCGCCTGGGTGGCGCAGTCGGTTAAGCGTCCGACTTCAGCCAGGTCACGATCTCACGGTCTGTGAGTTCGAGCCCCGCGTCAGGCTCTGGGCTGATGGCTCAGAGCCTGGAGCCTGTTTCCGATTCTGTGTCTCCCTCTCTCTCTGCCCCTCCCCCGTTCATGCTATGTCTCTCTCTGTCCCAAAAAAAAAAAAAAAAAAAAAAAATACTGCAGTTAGAATATGATGTGTATTCATATGTTTTATATCTTCTATATTTATACCCTCCTGTTAATTCATTATTATAAAACTTAATAATTCCAATACTTATTAATGAAAGTTAATGTTTATATAAGACTGTTAAAAATACATCTTCACTCAGTACTTTAAGGAGAAAATTCAACTCACATATTCATACTTGACTGAGTTTATCTGAGCACTTATAAAATTTTTTCATTTGACCGTGATACAGCATTATGACATTGAAGTAAATTAAAGCATGTCATTATACATGACTCCTAGCCCCTCTCTTAAAATGGTGATCCACTAGGCATATGTATCAAGCCTTCTTCAAATATGCCATTAAAATATAGACCAAGATGTAAAATATTACATAATCAGTGTTAGCTAATAATAGCTAAGTTTGAGTGTTAATACTCTGCTAAAACCTTTTTGATTTTCTGGTATTAAAAAAACACATTTCTATGTGAGAGAAAAAGAACACATTGAAGATCATTGAGGTTAGGTATTAATCTGAAGTCATATAGCAAATATTCAGAGCCAAGTCTTGAACTCAAGTCTCTTTGATTCAAATCTTGTGTCTTTACTACACCACAGTCCATTGGTAAAGAGGTTAGCAAATTTTCTAGATTACCTATTTTTTTAATTGATGGGAAGGGACAAGCACATTCTTGAATTAAGCACTCATATCCTTAACTTTTCTGCTTTACTAACTCCTATCTTCCAAATCTAATTTTACTAAAAATTCACGTTATTGACAAGAAAAACTGGTAGCTGTGATCCACATACGTTGTTGTGTGAACAAAACCTTGATTGTCAATAAAAAAAATGGAGAAGGAAATATTTCTATTTTTCCAACCTCCAACCTTCAAGCAGGAAAACAGCAAACAGGAAACACAGTTGGGAGAGTTGGGATGTATGTCTGTTTTTTAACACAAGCGTGTAACCTATTCAAAGAAAAAACTCCAATTCTCTAGTTACGTCAGATAACCTGACACAAAAGAAAAACACCAAAATTCTCCCAGAACACTTGTATTACCTAGAAATCTGTTATGTGTCACATTTAAAGTAAGGTTTAGTCCAACCTAAATGACGTGAGAGTTTTGTTTTATGGAGGAGGAAGCAGATAGCATCCATGAAAACAGGAAACAATACTAAGGGCTTTCAGCCACTTTACATACCAAATGCTAGTACTGGATAGAGTCAGAGGAACACAACTTTCACAATGACCTACAATAGAAGCAGAAAAAATGTGTACTAAAAACTGTCTGCTTGCTTAAGAAAAAAGATACAAATAGGAATGATTTGTATGAAATAATAAAAGACAGCCAAAACAAAAGGACAGTTTTTTTAGAGTCAAATCTTAACACAGAGATAACAGAAATAAGGAAGAAACTGAAGTAGAAAAACAATCCATATTTATTTGCAGGTTGTACAGGACTATTACCGGCTGGAAAAAAAGCACAACTTTTCTTTGGTTTCTTATAAAGAGCAAATGTCAGAAATTCAGAATATGAAGGAAATATATAGATAAATTAGAAAGAGAATTGATGGGGGGAGAGAACGGAAAGAGAGAAGGAGAAAGGGAAATAGAGAACAAATATGCAGTTAATCAAACTTGTCCACCAAATGGTAGACAAATTAATGAAAAACAACATGATTAGAAACGGTACGGTATAAATTATTCCAAGACTAAAAAACAAACAAAACAAAAACAAAAACAAAAAAGTAAGTAACCTACAGTCATTGGCATTTAGTCATGGCATTACTAAAATAATTAAATAATTTGTGCTCCCATTATGCTTTCTGGGATGGAAAAGAATTGAAGGTACACATAGCCCTCTGGGAACTCCCATCTTCTACAGGTAATGTTGTTAACGAGATAGGTTGGATCAGTGGGACACACATTAATCCTTATGAAACTAAGAAACTAGTCAAAACCTAGGACTCAAGAAGGAAATTTCAAAGTAGTAAAGAAGTATAATGCCTGTTAAGATTATGGCTTAAAAATAAGACACTGAAGGTAAGTATTCATTTCTGGAAAATAAATGATGTTAATTAAGATTTTTTTTAATGTTTACTTATTTGTGTGTGTGTGTGTGTGAGAGAGAGAGAGAGAGAGAGAGAGAGAGAGAGAGAGAGAATCAGGAAGGGGCAGAGACAGAGGAAGACACAGGGTCAGGGCTCTGAGCTGTCAGCCCAGAGTCAGACATGGGGCTCAAACTCATAAGCTGTTAGATCATGACCTGAGCAGAAGTCAGATGCTTAAGTAACTGAGCCACCCAGGTTTCCCAGATGCTAATTTTTTAAAAATATCAAACTGATTGCATAAACTTGTATTACATTTATGAGCATGACTGAGAAGTGTGCTTCAAATAAAAAATAAAGAATATATCAGTTGATGGAATACTACTTGGTGATTAAAAAGAATGAAATCTTGCCATTTACAATAAGGATGAAACTTGAGTGTATTATGCGAAGTGAAATAAGTCAGTCAGAGAAAGGCAGATATCATATGTTTTCACTCATATGTGGAACTTGAGAAATTTAACAAAAGACCATGGGGGAAGGGGAGGGGGAAAATAGTTATGAACAGAGAGGGAGGGAGGCAAACCATAAGAGACTCTTAATACTGAGAACAAACTGAGGGTGGATGGGTGTTGGGAGAGAGGGGAAAAAGGTGATGGGCACTAAGGAGGGCACTTGTTGGGATGAGCACTGGGTGTTGTATGTAAGCGATGAACCACAGGAAACTACCCCCAAAACCAAGACCACATTGTATATACTGTATGTTAGCCAAATTGACAATAAATTATACTAGAAAAATAAATAAATAAAAAATTAAAACTAGGTTAAAAAAACTAGCTGTCAGTGAGAAATAGAACAACAACAAAAAAAGTAAATAAAATTAGAACTCAAGTGGTAAAATAGCCAGTAAATAAAATAATAAAGAAAATATAGATACATATTTTAGAAAAAATAGAATTCATTTGAAAGCATTTAATAGAGAAAACAGATTATGTTTATAGAGGCAAATGTATTTGAAAAAGATAATGAAATAAAATATCTTTATATAAATACACACGTATATATAATTTACAATAATCACAAATTTACAAAGAAAATTTTATGAAATAAATCCCACTAGATTTATGTGATGTTACATTTTTTAAAACATGTAATTATTATATTATGTATATTAAAGATTAGGGTAGATACATAGATGAATCAAAATCAAACATCTCTGAAAATTTGTTAAGACATTAAACCATCACTCATCTTCAAAATATTCAAGGAAGAGCAAAGAGTAAAATATAAAGTAACAGCTTTATTTCTTTTATCTACCATCCCTAAAATAAACACAATCACCCATATATGATACATGTTTGAGCTCATTATATTAAGATATTAAAAATTTAACATTTATTTATGTATACATGGATTTATTTAAATTTTTAAAAAATGGTATCTCAGAGTAAGTTTTGACCTCAATATTTTCTTTCTTTGATTTCTAGTAATTAATTGTTTTCTAATTGCTTTTTTTAAATAGCTATGTTATGATTTTAAAATTAGCTTTATGCTCAGAAAATGTGCATCATTCCTAGAATATTTACTTTTGGTTCTTTCTCTTAAGTTATTTATATTCATACTAAACAGCAGCACTTTGTTCCACAATTTCAAGATGGGACTTTTAAATTTCTTTCTGGATATACCGTTCATACTCTGCAACAAGAGCCCAGCGTATCCTTGATCACAGAGAACACCTGCCTATTTCATATTCGTTTTACACTAAATATTTTTTTTCTTCCAATCTCATCATTTCCAGAGGGAAGCAAAATGTTCAGTTCAGGAAAGTTTATGGCATGTGTCATTATGTCAGAACAAAGATTATTCTGCAAACAAGCAAAAAAACTAACAAAAAGACTTAGTACTCAACAGGGCATTGAAATTCTCCTTCACAGCACAGCAGCCAGTGATACAAATTGAGTTTCACCCCATGGAACTGAAAAGTAGCTACTCTCAAAAAGCTTGATTTCAACATTAAAAGATGGTGGTTGTCATGGTAGGTACCATAAGGGACCCTCTTATTATTTTACTCTTGTATCATTATGCTTTAAGAGACTAAATTCATCTGGATTCTGTTTCAAACACTTGAAGAAGTCACATAATTATATGCAGCTAAAGATACATCTGAGATTTATTGAAAATACAAGAGGAGATGATAGTTCTCTAAGAAACATTAGGTTCTCAGAAGAAATCTTTGTAATTAGAGATGGGTCTGATAATATGACGATTTTTTAATTTCATTGACAGGGTATATTACTCTAGTTTGTATGCTTTGTCACAGAGTTGGTTAGTTTATTTCTCTAGTGCTGAATATGAAAATATACTTTGTAAGAATTATTTTCTCTTTGAAAGAATAGCTATTAATGCAAACCAAAACATCTGGATAAATGCATGGTAGAAACATATAGGAAAAACAAACACACAAAAAAATGTGAAAAGGGAAGATTAGCCTAGCAAAATACTGGAAGCTATTGGGGGAGAATTTTTAATAAATGCCATGTATAAGCTAACGTTAAAAAGTGATTTCTGATTTCTTACCCTTTGTTGACAGAAAATAAACAGATAGACTGTAGAAGGAACCAATTAATTTCTTTTTGCTTTGTCTCTAATGATACAGACCTGCTTGGGAAATAGAGCATAATGATTGGGGCAGCATATTAAAATTTGTGTTACTTTTACATGAATTCTCACTATACATAGGCAAGATTCTGGTTTAGCAATCTCAAAGCAAATCAGCCCTATAATTTTCATTATAGCTAAAATCTCAATATAACAAAATATAGTAAGTTTCTAAAACAAAGGTCCTTCTATTCCCTTGGTCCACAGTACTCTTAGTATTTTGATAATTTTTCAAAGCATCCATAAGCCAAAATTAATATTTAATTCTATTTAGTAGGTAGTTAAGCACACAGGCTTAACAGTAGTTGTTTCTGTCCAAAAAATGCTGTTGTTCCCTCAAAAATTAAAAATATCCCACAGCATCCCTTCAATTCAGTGCAACATACAAGGGTGCCAGTTTGGGAACCACTTAAGTAATTTTGCTTGTAAAATCTTTATCTAAAATTTATTTGAAAATAAGTTAGGTTTTAATATTTGTTAAATCAAATTTTATTATATGTGTAGAGTTGTTATTAAAAATCATTTTTTCTTATCAGAAGCAGGGCAAAAAGCTGCAGAGAAGTTTTACTTCCCTTCACTTTTTCAGGCATTTCCATTTATTCAAATGTACATTATCAAATAATTCATACACACCTCATACAATAATATTCCTCTCACCGAAGGCTTGTTTTTTTTCCAAAAATAAACCCTTTCCTGGACAGGCACAGTTCAAATGGACTTTCCTCAATTTGAGCTTTATCAAAGAAAGGGATAATTTTAAAGATCCATAGAATTAAACAAAAATGTTATTTTTACTGAAGACGAATACTTAAAATGTTCATGACACAGGCAGTGGGAAATTTGCTGCACATAAGACAGAATTGCCAAGCATTTGCTCTAACAACATATACTTTACTTTAAAACTGGGGACAACCTCATTACCATCATTTTATTCATTTAAAAAATTACAACCTAGTTGAGATCTACGTCAATGTCACCATCCTAAAACACAACGTGAGGAGACAGGTTCTGTAATGTCTAATTTCCTTATTGCCAAGGTAGTACTAACAGTGTCATTATATATTGCAAATATTCACCATTGTATTCAAGTGTTGTGAAAATGCCAGATCAGGTCATGGATAAACATGGATATATTCACATACCTTTTTGGCAGCTACTGAATTTAACGATTTGAAATAAGTAATGAGTGAAATGTTGGTAGAGATATTGAAATAAATAGATGGCGAGACAAACATATGTAGGGATAGACTGTGGCAAAGTGCCAGTAAGTAACGACGTGTAAGGATGATTTGTCAAATCCTAACCCCGCCTGTTACTAGCTGTGTGAACTTAGACAACTTATTCAACCTAATCGTCTCTCAATATCCTCTTGTGTAACGTGGGGACAATAACATACACAACCCTCAGGATTATTACAAACACTGAGATAGTAAATAAATATAAGTAAAGAAGGTAAATTAGTGCCTGCGACTACCAAGTGCTACAGAAGCACTGATAGCTGCCGACATTTTTTTGTTTTTTATAATTATTATAAAGTTAAAAAAATCATGTACAAAATTCCAAAGATACAGAAATGAGCAAATGCATTTTCTCTAATTTTAGAAAATAAATAGAAGTCCTATTTACTTATATTTAGTATATATAAAATTTTAAAGATATTTCATATTTTATTTCATATCTTGAGAGTTTAAAATCTGTCTGCCACAGAATATTTGCCTATTAGTGAATTTTTGCCCTCCTAAAAGAAATGTTTGATGACCGATAATAGCATTTAATTCATTGAAAATCTATTGTAAATTAGTGTCTAACATTTTAAACTACATTTCCCAGAATTTGTACCTGTTTTTCAAAATAATCAATGAAAATGATTACAGGAGATTAGAAGAATATGAACACTTGTTTTAATTAATTATATAAGCAATTAAATATAAGTAAACAGAACAAATGGAAAATAAAATTCTCTAATATTAGCGATACTGACTGACATTTTTGGCCATCTACTATATGCCAGAAGCTCATTTAAGTTAGATGTATCAAGCCAATCTTCAGAAAAACCCTGTAAATATTGTTATTGCTTCATTTACATGTAAGAAAAATAGATATTTAGCTCTACTGGTAAGTTTAAGATTTGTTGTCAGACAGTCTAGATTTCCATTCTTAACCTCAATTTTATAATGTGAAGACAAACAACAAAACAAGCCCTGTAGGTTACAGATCAAAGTAAAAATCTGTGACATAAAGTCTTTTCTTTCCTTAGAGTTTATATATTGAACCTGACTTTGTCTTAGTAATGGCTAAGATTTCACATTGCAAACAATTTGCTTTCTTTTGTTTCTCAAAAGGAATATAAAAATATATACATGGTTACATTTTTCTGTATTCTAACAAACTAGATAACTTACTGTGTAGATTTTAAAATACTCTTCATTTTGCTTTTGATAAATATTACAGTTAATATGGAAGAATATAAAAGTTTTAAAATAGGTTTATTGAGAGACAATTTGCTTACAATAAATTAAACAGATTTAAAGTCACAAATTTCATGTTTTACAAATGCACATACCTTTTGTAATCATCAAACCAGTTAAGACAAGGAGAACATATTCATCACTTCCTCCCCAATTCTCCTGATCTCATGCAAAATTTAAAGGAAAACTGACCCCTTTATGGTATTGGAATTTCCTTCTCTATCCTTGACAACTCTCCCTGCTTTGAAATAGGCTCTGCTTTAAATTAACATAGACACTCTTGACTCCTTTTGATTAGTATTCAGATGGTATGTTATTCTTCTTCCATTTACTTTTCTTCCTTTCCTTCCTTCCTTCCTTCTTTCCTTCCTCCCCTCCCCCCTCGTCCCCTCCCTCCTCATCCCCTCCTCTCCCCCCCTCCCCATCCCCTCCTCTCCCCCCCTCCCCTACACCCTCCTCCCCTCCCCTCCCCTCCCCTCTCCTCTCCTTTCTTCCAGAGACAGCAATGTGCCTGAGAGAATGAGCAGGGGAGGGACAGAGGGAGAGGGAGAGAGAATCTCAGGCAGGTTCCACACCCAACGTGGAGCCAGTGGTGGGGCTTCATCTCATAACTTCAGTATCGCAACCTGAGCCTAAATCAGGAGTCAGATGCTTAACCGACTGAACCACAAAGGCACCGCTCCTTCCATTTACTTTTTATCAGTATTTAAAGTAGGTTTCTTGTAGACAGCATGTAGGTGGGTCATGTTTTTGGATTCTTTCTGACAATCTATCTTTTAACTGAAGCATTCAGATCATTGATTTTCAAACTGAATGTAGTTGATTAACATCTACCATAAGTTTCTGTTTCCTATTAGTTGCCCTCAGGTTTGATCCACTTTTTGTCTTCCCCTCTTTTTTAAAAAAGAATGTTTGCTTATTTTTGAGAGAGAGTGAGAAAGAGAGCACTAGTGGAGGAGGCACAGAGAGAGAAGGGGACAGAGGATCCGAAGCAGGCTCTGCGCTGACAGCAGAGAGCCGGGTGCCAGGTTTGCACCCACAAACTATGAGGTCATTACCTGAGCCAAAGTCAGACACTCAACAAACTGAGACACCCAGGCACCATCCCTTTTTCTTTTCTTTTCTTTTTTTTTTTTTTTTTTTTGCCTTTTATAGTTTTAACTGGATATTCTAGAGGATTCCATTTTCTATCCTTAACATATTGGTTATACTTTTTTTTTTTTTAACATTTTAGTGGTTGCCCTACAGTTTACAATATACTTTGCAACTAGTTCAAGTCTACTTTCAAATAACACTTTACCACTTCACTGGTATTGTATAACAACAAAATAGTCCTATTTTTTTCCCCTCTCAATGTATCATTGCTGTCACTCACGTCACTTATATGACTATCCATGAGCGTATGTGCATGTGCATAAAACACACACATAAGCATTCATAATAAATGCATCATTAGTATTATTTAAAAAACTGATCTGTTAAGTCAATTAAGAATAAGAAAAATAAATGTTCTGATTGCATTTTCGCTTCTTTCTTTATGTAGACCCAAAAGTATGCTTCCATCTCTTTAAAGAACTTCTTTTAACACATTTTTTAAAATTCCAGTTTAATTCGCATACAGTGTTATATTAGTTTCTGTATCTTTTGACATTTCCTGTAACGCAGGTTTACTGGCAATGAATTGCCTCCATTTTGGTTTGGATGAGAACATCTTTACTTCTCTTTCACTATTAAAGGATAATTTTTCACAATATAGAATTCAAATAGATGTTTTTTCCTCAACATTTTAATACTTCACTCCACTTTCTACTTGCTTACAATAGTTTTTGAGGAGAAGTTAGATTTAATTCTTATCTTTGTTCCTCTAAAGATATGGTATTTTTCAACTCTGGCTTCTTTGCTTTTTTTTTTATGTATGATTTTCTGCAGATTGAAAATGACACATCTAGGTTGGTTTTCTTTGATATTTACCCTGTTTGGTATTTGCTGAGGTTCTTGAATCCGTGGTTTAGTGCCTGACATCAATATGGGAAAATTTTCAGTCATTATTCTTTCGAAACTTTCTTCTGTTGCTTTCTCTTTTTTTTCTTCTGGTATTCCCATTAAAAGTATGTTGCACCTTTCTAGTTGTTCCATAGTCATTGAATGTTCTGTGCTATATATATACACACATAGATACACACATAGATATGCGTGTGTGTGTGTATATATATATATATATATATATATTTTTTTTTTTTTTTTTTTACCTAGTCTTTGGTCACTTTGCTTTTGGTTTTTGACAATTCTAATAATATGCCTTCTAGTGCAGAGATTCCATTCTCAGCCATCTCCAGTCTATTATTAAGCCCCTCAGATGCATCTGCATTTAAGTTACAATGTCTTCTGTCTCTAGCACTTTTTGTTGTTGTTATTCTTTCTTAGGATTTCCGTGTCTCTGCTTCCATCACTCAACTGTTCCTGCATGCTGTCTACTTTAGCTATGAGAGCCCTAGCATACTTATTGTAGCTGTATTAAATTCTCAGTCTGAGAATTTCAACCTCTCTGACATGTCGAGTTCTAATGCGTACTCTGTCTCTTCACATTGTGTTTGACTTTTACTATGCCGTGACATTGTTTTCTGGGTAGCCTGACATGTTGTACCAGGTAAAAGGAATTGCTGTGACTAGGTCTTTGGTAATGCGGTGGTGAGCCGTGGGGGCAGGGGAAGCATTCTCTAGACGTATGGCCCGGTGGCAGTCTTGCAGCGAGCCTGTGGCCCTGGGCTGTGAAATTCATAAGCTTCTTAGTTATTTTCTCCCTCCCGAGGTGGGACAGGATGGCTCCAGAGTGGGCTAGACTTGCATATTCCCTTCTCCCGTGTGGAAGGCTGGAACTGACTGCAGTTGGGCCTGTCCCTTTCTCCAAGTCACTCAGGCTCTGAAAACACCCTAGAAGGTCAGGCTCTGGTTAACCAGCTCCTCCTGAGGCTTGCCTTGTTCAGCAAAACAGTGCTCTGGCATATCTCAAAATGTTTTCTTTTCCCTTCTCCTGCCAGAAGCAGGAGAGGAGTTTTTCTCTGATATTTACTGGGGGCAGACCTGGTGAAGGTCCTGGCAGTAACCCTTACCATATTGAGCCCCACCCCCAATCTCCCTAGAGCTGCAAATTCTTAGGTTTGAGGTGTCTGGGCACCTCAGTCAGTTAAGCACTGGACTCTTGATTTCAGCTCAGGTCATGATCTCATGGTTCGTGGGATCAAACCCCACATTGGCCTTTGTGTTGACAGTGTGGACCCTGCTTGGGATTCTCTTCTCACTCTCTCTCTGCCCACCTCCTCCCCCCATCTCTCTAAAAAAACAGAACAAACCAAAAAAACCCTTAAGTTCTTAGGTTGTTCACACTGAGCCCACAGCAATTTGTCATATAGGGTTCAGATTTTCCTACCATGGTCCTGGTTGCTATTGTGGCTTCCCCTCATTAGTCCCTTATGGTAAGCCTTAACACCCTATAAGAGCCTGTCTGCCTCCAATTACTGGGAGCATCAGTTTGCCCTGTAAGCTCCCCTCTCTCATGCATCCAAGAAGAGTTTTTAATTTTTCTATCTGTTCAGCTCTTTGTTGGTGGGACAAAGTGATACCTCCAAGCACCTTACATGTGGAACTGGAAATCAGAAGCCTCATTTTCTGAATTTTTTATCAAGAGAATCATAAATTATGTGCTCTTTTGTTACATTCTTTGACTCAGCATAGTTACTTTGAAATTAATTCATATTGTCGCTATATCAATAATTCATGCATTTTATTTCTGTATAGTATCCCATTGTATAGAGTATACAACTGATTTGTTTATCCATTCTCCTGTAGGCTGGTTGTGTTATTTCAGGGTTATGGCTATTACAATAGAGTTGTTATGAATACTCACAAACAATACTTTGTATACGTGCACTTTCATTTATTTTGGGAAAATATCTGAAATTATAATGGCTGCATCTTACAGGAAGTGCATTTTAAAACTTTTCAGAAACCAGCAAAGTGTTTTCTAAAGTGTTTTTTTTTTATCATTTTACCTATGCCTGAACAGTTTATGAAACTGTTTATGAAACTGTTCCTAAACCTTCCTAATAGTTGTTATTGTTAGTCTATTTAATTTGGTCATTCAATTAACTACGAAGTGATTCTTCATTTTGTTTTTAGTTTGTATTTCTCTTATAAGTAATGATGTTGAGCATCATTTTATGTACATCTTTTCTTTATATCTTTTTTTACAAAGGTCTTTTTAATAAGTCTGCTGTGCTTTTTTTTTTTTTTTTTACTTCAGTTCCCTGGTCCAATTTTTTATTGGGATGCTTGGGTTCTAATTATTGAGAAATTTTTTAACAGATTATGTCTTCAAGTACTTTATAAGATATGATCTTGAAAATATTTCTCTCAAGCATATGGCTAGTTTCTTTTTCTTTCTCTTAACAGTGGTATATTAAAGAACAAACGTTTTTAATTTTGCTGAGATTGAATATATTATTTTGCTTTTTTATGAATCATGCTCTGGTGTTATATACAAGAAATATTTGCCAAACCAACATTGCAAAGGCTTTATCTTATGTTTTGTTGTAGAATGTAGAATTCTACATTTTAAATTTTGGTCCACAATATATTTTGAGCTAATTTTTTAATTTTTTAAAAAAATTTAATGTTTATTAATTTTTGAGAGACAGAGAGAATGGAGCGTGAGCCGGGGAGAGGCAGGGAGAGAGGGAGACAAAATCCAAAGCAGGCTCCAGGCTCTGAGCTGTCAGCACAGAGCCCGACATGGGGCTCGAACTCACTGACCACAAGGTCATGTCATGAGCCCAATGGACACTCAATCAACTGAGCCACCCAGGCACCCCGAGCTAATATTTTATAGCATGAGTTAGGGATAAACATTCTTTATTTTTTTTACCCATGGATATTCAATTGTTTCAGTAACATTTGTTGAAAATAATATTCTTTACTGATGTGCCTTTGCACTTTTGTCAAAAAAAAGTCTGTCCATATATATATATATATATATATATATATATGCATTTCTAGACCATCTATTCTATTCCATAAATGTGTTTGTATATCTTTTTGCCAATAAGATAGTATATAGATCATGACAGATTTACTTATTAATGTTTTATTCTTCTTTTTTCAAATTATTTTGGCTATTCTAGGAAATTTCCATATAAACTATAGAAACAGTTTGCCAATTTCTAAAAACAAACAAATATTATTGGTATTTGAATTTGAGTTGTGTTGGATCTAACCATTTGACCATAATTTTGCATTGATATTCAAAGGGGATATTGCTCTGTAGTTTTCTTTTCTTCTATTTGCCTGCTTTTGATACATGGTATTCCTGGCCTCAGAGAATGAATTCAGAAGTACTCTCTCCTCTTCATGCTACTGCAAAGTTTGAGTAGAATTTTTTTTTAAACATTTGGTAGAATTCACCTGTCAAAAAAATTTTTAAATTCCAGTATAGCTAATGTACAGTGTCATATTAGTTTAAGTGTATAATATAGTGATTCAACAACTTCACCTACTTTTCCCATCCCCTCACCCACCTCCCCTCTGGTAACCACCTGTTTAGTCTCCACAGTTAAGAGGCTATTTCTAAGTCTTTGTCTCTTTTTTCCCCCCTTCTGTTCTTTTATTTTGTTTTATATGCCACATACAAGTGCAATCCTGTGGTATTTGTCTTTCTTTGACTGACTTATTTTACTCAATATTATATTCTCGGGGCGCCTGGGTGGCGCAGTCGGTTAATCGTCCGACTTCAGCCAGGTCACGATCTCGCGGTCCGTGAGTTCGAGCCCCGCGTCAGGCTCTGGGCTGATGGCTCAGAGCCTGGAGCCTGTTTCCGATTCTGTGTCTCCCTCTCTCTCTGCCCCTTCCCCGTTCATGCTCTGTCTCTCTCTGTCCCAAAAATAAATAAAAAACGTTGAAAAAAAATTAAAAAAAAATATTATATTCTCTAGCTTCATCCAGGTTGTTGCAAATGGCAAGATTTTATTCATTTTTATAGCTGACTAATATGGTAGAATTCACCTCTGAATCCATCTACCACTGGAGGTTTCTTTGTGAAGAGGTTTTTAACTGTAAATTCAGTGCCATTAATAGATATAGAGCTATCCAGGTTATCTATTTCTTTTTGAATGGAATCTGGTATATTTGTCTTTTCAGTAAATCTGTGTATTTTATCCAAGTTGTCAAGTTTACATGAATATAATTGTGTATATTTTTATTTAACCATCCTTTTAATATCTGTTGTATCTATACTAATGTTTCCTCTCTCATTTTTTTTTAATTTAATTTTTTTTTAATTTACATCCAAATTAGTTAGCATATAGTGCAACAATTATTTCAGGAGTAGATTCCTTAATGCCCCTTACCCATTTAGCCCATCCCCACTCCCACAACACCTCCTGTAATCCTCTGTTTGTTCTCCATATTAAGAGTCTCTTCTGTTTTGTCCCCCTCCCTGTTTTTATATTATTTTTGTTCCCTTCCCTTATGTTCATCTGTTTTGTCTCTTAAAGTCCTCATATGAGTGAAGTCATATTATATTTGTCTTTCTCTGACTGACTTCGCTTAGCATAATACCCTTCAGTTCCATCCACGTAGTTGCAAATGGCAAGATTTCATTCTTTTTGATTGCCGGGTAATACTCCATATATATGTGTGTGTATATATATATATGTATATATACCACGTCTTTTTTTTTTTAATGTTTTATTTATTTTTGAGATAGAAAGAGACAGAGCATGAGCAGGGGAAGGGCAGAGAGAAAGGGAGACACAGAATCTGAAGCAGGCTCCAGGCTCTGAGCTGTCAGCACAGAGCCCGATGTGGGGTTCAAACTCACGGACTGTGAGATCATGACCTGAGCTGAAGTCGGACGCTTAACCGACTGAGCCACCCAGGCGCCCCTATACCACATCTTCTTTATCCATTCATCCATCAATGGACATTTGGGCTCTTTCCATACTTTGGCTCTTGTTGATAGTGCTGCTGTAAACATTGGGTGCATATGTCCCTTCAAAACAGCACACCTGTATCCCTTGGATAAATACCTAATAGCCCAATGCTGCATTATAGGGTAGATCTATTTTTAATTTTTTGAGGAACCTCTGTACTGTTTTCCAGAGGGGCTGAACCAGCTTGCATTCCCACCAGCAATGCAAAACAGATCCTCTTTCTCTGCATCCTCACCAACATCTATTGTTGCCTGAGTTGTTAATGTTAGCCTTTCTGACAGGTGTGAGGTGTTATCTCATTGTGGTTTTGATTTGTATTTCCCTGATGGTAAGTGATGTTGAGCATTTTTTCATGTGTCTGTTGGCAATCTGGATGTCTTCTTTGGAGAAGTGACTATTCATGTCTTTTTCCCATTTCTTCACTGGATTATTTGCTTTTTGGGTGTTGAGTTTGATAAGTTATGTATAGATTTTGGATACTAACCCTTTATCTGATATGTTGTTTGCAATATCTTATCCCATTGTGTCGGTTGCCTTTTAGTTTCGCTGATTGTTTCCTTAGCTGTTCAGAAGCTTTTTATTTTGATGAGGTCCCAGGAGTTCATTTTTGCTCTGGTTTCCCTTACCTCCAGAGACATATTAAGAAGTTGCTGCAGGGAAGATCAAATAGGTGTTTGCCTGCTTTCTCCTCGAGGATTTTGACGGCTTCCTGTCTTACATTGAGGTCTTTCATCCATTTTGAATTTATTTTTGTACATGGTGTAAGAAAGTGGTCCAGGTTCATTCTTCTGCATGTCACTGTCCAGTTTTCCCAGCACCACTTGATGAAGAGACTGTTTTATTCCATTGGATATTCTTCCCTGCTTTGTCAAAGGTTAGTTGGCCATAAGTTTGTGGGTCCATTCCTGTGTTCTCTATTCTGTTCCATTGATCTGAGTGTCTGTTCTTGTGCCAGCACCATACTGTCTTGATGATGACAGCTTTGTAGTATAGCTTGAAGCCTGGGACTATGATGCCTCCTGCTTTGGTTTTCTTTTTCAAGATTGCTTTGGCTATTCAGGGTCTTTTCTGGTCCCATACAAGTTTTAGGATTATTTGATCTAGCTCTGTGAAGAATGCTGGTGTTATTTTGATAGGGATTGCATTGAATATGTAGATTGCTTTGGGTAATATTGACATTTTAACAATATTTGTTCTTCCTATCTAGGAGCATGGAATCTTTTTCCATATTTTGTGTCTTCAATTTCTTTCATAAACCTTTTATACTTTTCAGTGTATAGATTTTTCACCTCTTTGGTTACATTTATTCCTAGGTATTTTATGGTTTTCGGTGCAATTTTAAATGGGATCGATTCCTTGATTTCTCTTTCTGCTGCTCCATTGTTGGTATATAGGAAAACAACTGGTTCCTGTGCATTGATCTTATATCCTGCAACTGTGTTGAATTCATGAATCAGTTTTAGCTGTTTTTTTGTGGAGTCTTTTGGGTTTTCCATAAAGAGTATCATGTCATCTGTGAAGAGTGAAAGGCTGACCTCCTCCTAGCCGATTTGGATGCCTTTTATTTCTTTGTGTTGTCTGATTGCAGAGGTTAAGACTTCCAATACTATGTTGAATGACAGTGGCAAGAGTGGACATCCCTGTCTTGTTCCTGGACCTTAGGGGGACCTGAGGAAAGCTCTCAGTTTTTCCCCATCGAGGATGTTACTACTGTCGGGTCTTCCATACATGGCTATTTTGATCTTGAGGTATGATCCTTCTACCTCTACTTTCTTGAGGGTTTTTATCAAGAAAGGATGCTGTATTTTGTCAAATGCTTTCTCTGCATCTATTGAGAGGATCATATGGTTCTTGTCCTTTCTTTTATTGATGTGATGAATCACATTAATTGTTTTGCGGATAGTGAAAAAGCCTTGCATCCCAGGTATAAATCCCACTTGGTTGTGGTGTTATAATTTTTTTAATGTATTGTTGAATCTGTTTGGCTAATATCTTTTTGAGGATTTTTGCATCCATGTTCATCAGAGAAATGGGTCTATAGTTCTCCTTTTTAGTGGGTCTCTGTCTGGTTTTGGAATCAAGGTAATGCTGGCTTCACAGAAAGACTTTGGAAGTTTTCTGTCCATTTCTATTTTTCAGAACACCTTCAAGAGAATAGGTGTTAACTCTTCCTTAAATGTTTGGTATAATTCCCCTGGAAAGCCATCTGGCCCTGGACTCTGGTTTTTTGGGAGATTTTTGATTACTAATTAGATTTCTTTACTGTTTTGGGTCTGTTCAAATTTTCTATTTCTTGCTATTTAAGTTTTGGTAGTGTATATGTTTCTAGGAATTTGTCCATTTCTTCCAGATTGCCCATTTTATTGGCATATACTTCCTCATAGTGTTCTCTTAATATTGTTTTCATTTATGCTGTGTTGGTTGTGATCTCTCCTCTTTCATTCTTGATTTTATTTATTTGGGGCCTTTCCTTTTTCTTTTTGATCAAACTGGCTGGTGGTTTTTCAATTTTGTTAATTCTTTCAAAGAACTAGCGTCTGGTTTCATCAATCTGTTCTACTGGTTTTTTTGTTTGTTTGTTTGTTTGTTTGGTTTCGATAGCATTTTTGTTTGTTTGTTTGTTTTTGATAGCATTGATTTCTGCTCTAATCTTTATTATTTCCTGTCTTCTGGTGGTTTTGGGTTTTATTTGCTGTTATGTTTCCAGCTCTTTAAGGCGTAAGGTGAGGTTGTGTATCTGAGATCTTTCTTCTTTCTTCAGGAAGGCCTGGATTGCTATATACTTTCCTTTTAAGACCACCTTTGCTACATCCCAGAGGTTTTGCATTGTGGTGTTATCATTTTCATTGGCTTCCATACGCTTTTTCATTTTGTCTTTAACTTCTTGGCCCATTCATTCTTTAGTAGGATGTTTTTTAGTCTCCATGTATTTGTTACCTTTCCATTTTTTTTTTTTTTGGTTGATTTCAAGTTTCGTAGAATTGTGGTCTGAAAATATGCACGGTATGATTTCAATCTTTTTGTACTTGCTGAGGACTGATTTGTGTCCCAGTATGTGGTCTCTTCTGGAGAACGTTCCATGTGCACTGGAGAAGAAAGTATATTCCACTGCTTTAGGATGAAATATTCTGAATATATCTGTTAAGTCCATCTGGTCAAGTGTGTCATTCAAAGCCATTGTTTCCTTGTCAATTTTTTGATTACATGATCTGTCCATTGCTGTGAGTGGGGTGTTGAATTCTACTATTATGGTATTATGATCAATGAGTTTCTTTATGTTTGAGATTGATTTATATATTTGTGTGCTTCCACATTTGGTGAATAAATGTTTACAATTGTTAAGTCTTCTTGGTCTATAGATCCCTTAATTATAACACCCTTCTTCATCTCTTCATGCAGTCTTTATTTTAAAGTCTAGATTGTCTGATATAAGTATGGCTACTCCGGCTTTCTTTTGTTGACCATTCCTCTCATTTTTGATATTGGTGGTTTATGTCTATTCTAATTTTTCCTATCAGTGTAGATAGAATTTTATTGCTTTTCTTTAAAAAACTATAAGCTGCTGAGGTCACTGATTTTGCACCTTACTACTATAGATAGTAAGTATCAATACATAAAAGCAGTATGCTGTTTTTTCATTTTCACTAAACTGAAAAGACTTTTTAATTTCCCATTTTATTCATATCCACATGGTCTCCAGGCATGGGGGAGTTTTCCAGATATCTTTCTGTTACTAATTTTCAATTTAATTCCAGGTGGTCAAAGAACACACTTTGCCTGACAGGAATCAATAT
This sequence comes from Neofelis nebulosa, assembly GCF_028018385.1. Classification (NCBI taxonomy): domain Eukaryota; kingdom Metazoa; phylum Chordata; class Mammalia; order Carnivora; family Felidae; genus Neofelis; species Neofelis nebulosa. The sequence goes on along the minus strand of NC_080784.1, from coordinate 11,395,404 downwards.
AAATTTACAAAGACTTATTTTGTTTCCCACAGTATGGTTTGTCTGGGTAATAGCTCTCTGTGCACTTAAAAAGAACCTGTAATGTACTGTTGCTAGTTTCAGGATTCTATAACTGTTAAATACATCAAATTACGTAGTGCTGTGCAAGTCTATTCGAACCATGATTTTCTACTTTTATTGTTTCATCAATTTTATAGAAAGTTGAATTAAAATCTCCAACTACAACTGTGGGTTTTTCTTTTCTCCTTTTCGTTTCTAGAAGATTTTGCTTCCTGTATTTTGAAGCTCTGTTATTAGGTGCATAAATGTTTAGCAGCTTTGTCCCCTTAGTGAATTGACCAGTTTATCCTTATAAAATGAGATTCTATATTACTCTTAATATTCATTCTCTTAAAATGTATATTCCTGCATTGATAAACTACTATTATTTCAGTAAAGAGACACAGCAGAATTTTCTCCTGCTTCTGTGACAACCTCTTATTTCTCTCTTTTACACACAAAATTTGGAGGTATTGTAACAATGGAAAACAAAACTGTGTAAGACTTTTTGCCATTTTGGGGGCTGAGACATAGCATTAGAACTAGTGATAAGTGGAGAGCCAAAAGTCACTACAATACTGGAATTAGTTACAATACAAAAATTTACATACAGAATTGAACAACATATTTTCTTTCTTCACTTCCTGCAATTTCATTAATTTAAAAAAGAATTAAATACTTATTTGCTGCTCACATATTCCATATTATGGATGCAGATATGTGTTTATTTAAAAATGAACCAGGGGCACCTGGGTGGCTCATTAGGTTAAGCATCTGACTTTAGCTCAGGTCATGATCTCACAGTTCATGAGTTGGAGCCCTGTGGGGGTCTCTATGCTGACAGCTCAGAGGCTAGAGTCTGCTTCAGACTCTGTGTCTCCCTCTCTCTCTCTGCCCCTCACCCGCTCAGGCTATGTCTCCTTGAAAATAAACAAATTAAAAATTGTTTTTTTAATTAACCTTGGGGCACCAGGGTGGCTCAGTCAGTTGAGTATCTCACTCTTGATTTTGGCTCAGGTCATGATTCCAGGGTCATGGGGTTGAGCCCTGCAACAGGCTCCATGCTGAGTGTGGAGCCTGCTTAAGAATTTCTCTATCTCCCTGTCCCTCTCCCCTGCTTGCATGCTCTCTGTCAATAAATAAATAAATAAATAAATAACCTATGTTTTCCACAGATTAAAAAAAAATGGTCTTTGCTTTATCGTGATACAATGAATGAAAGTAAGGACGTCTATGTTTTTATTTCCTTGAAATCTGAAAACTATTTGATTCTGTATTTGATGGTAGGACCCACTTGAAGTTCTCCCTAATACAAGGTAGAACACTGGTCTGGGGAGAATACTGTCACTATAATTTTGGTTTGGCTATCAAGTAGACCACTACTGTGCAATTGTGAATGCTCACTTGGATTCTTTAGGTATGATTTTTTGGAAAGCTTAAATTAAAATAAATAAATAAAAAGGTAAAATTAGGTATTGAGCTACATGAGTTTTAGGGTTTCTCTTTACTTGGTTGTTTGACCCAAAACATGTCTTTTCACTGAAGAGTATGTCTATAAAAATTTGGGAACATACTAAATATAAGGTAGAATTAAAATTTATTATTTAGTTGTGACTCTGTAGTGGAAAAACTACTTTGTAAAATATATTCTCTTCATATAAAAAGCTAAGTTTAACCAATGCTTGATGATGTACTTCGGTGCCTGTAACTGAATCTCTGGCTGAATATAATAATTCTTCATTGAATCCATACTCCAGGAGAATGGGCAGTAAATGTAGGTAAAATATTGGGTATTGTAAAATTTTTTATCTGGAAATTTTTCCTCAGATTTTTCACTGCATCAATAGGTGAAGCTAGGAAAACTAAAATGTTTAACCATGAAATGTTCATGTGTAAATGTCTAAGTCACTAATACACAAAAATATAAATTCATGCATCCTGTTTATATTTTTATAAGAGCACCAAAAAACAACAAATTTGTATCCTAGCAGATAAACTCAGGACATAATGCTCTTACTGACATTCTTAAAGTAAAATAGCAATGTAGTGGGTTTGTTTTTTCTTGGGAAATTTTTTTTGTAATAAAAAAAAAAAAAACCACATAGGGGCAGCTGGTTGGTTCAGTCAGTTAAGCATCCCACTTCGGCTCAGGTCATGATCTTAAGGTTGGTGAGTTTGAGCCCCATATCTGGTTCTCTGCTATCAGCACAGAGCCCGCTTCAGATCCTCTGTCCCCTTCTCTCACTGCCCCTCCCTCACTCGATTATGCTTTCCATCTCTCAAAATTAAAAAACATTAAAGAAAACCCCACACAGCATTAAATTTACCATTTTAACCATTTCTAAGTGTAAAAATCAGTGGTGTTAAGTATATTCACATTGCTGTGCAACAGTCAGATCTCTTGGACTTCAACATGTTTGCTTATTGACAAATATAGAAATAACTGCACCTTTAATAAAATCCAATTCCTTTCAGACAAATCACATATGTATTCCTCACACAATTTTCATGTTTATCTATATTAGAACACATAAATATGTTTCAAAATTGTGTTATAGAGCTTAGCTCATGTGTCTGTGTAATTTTCTCTTTGGGCAGATAGGCAATTTCATTCTATCTGCTTCAGGCAGATAGAGAAAATGTTACCAGGGCAGATAGTGAAGCTGCATGTGCTCAAGTTGGTGGAAGTCATTGTCAAGGACATAAAGGAGCAGGTATGTTTCAGAAACATAGTAGGTAGGAAGAGTTGACCAAGAATGCTTTAGAAATGTAGTGAATAGAGGTAGGAGCACAGTGTAAGTGTGTGTGTGTGTGTGTGTGTGTGTGTGTGTGTGTGTGTAGTGTTGAATGAAAGATTTTATCTCTGGTAGTTAAACTAAATCATTCCTACCTACAAATGAAACATTCTAATCTTAGGAAGCTTCATCTATTTCCCAGTTGGTGCCTTTAAAAGTAAAAGTGATTTAGAGTCAGTGCATCGTTAGTGACTAATAACTTTATGATTATATCTGTGATCCTTAATTATTTACTTAAGCACCATTTGCTTCAGTTTCTTCAATGAAAAAAATTTGAAAATTCCCTTTAAGGGATATGTAGTTATATGAAACAAGTTGTAGCATAAGTACAATATCCTAATATATACCTTGCTTCCTCTTGCTCTCTGCCTTCTTATTCATACCTGAGCACCCAGTATCTGTCTGTGATCTATAATTTTAGATTCAATTGAGGACCCTGCTGGGTATATGTGCTCACTTTGAATAAAGTGGAATGAAGTCAGGAGAAATAAGAAAAAAAAATCAAAGCTCTTGGGAGATGACCTATCCCCGTCCCCCACTTAAGTGTTAATGTCATCCTCTATGACATAGTTCGTCTTTGTGTTGGGCTAAAAATTCACGACACTGAGATACTGACATTTTTATATTATTTAAAATGCCCAAAGACATTCGGAAAGTTTCAATTCTGAAAATTTATTCTGATACAGGTCCTTCCCTAAAACACTAAATCTTTTGCCAAGTTCATGACATTTTAACCAAGTAAAAATTCTCTGCATAAAACTTTTCAGATTAATTTTGAAGTTCATAATGAGTGAAGACTCATAGTTCATATTTGAAATAATATTTTATAGTTAGAAATCACACAACTCTTCATATTTTGAAATTATTTTTTTAAAAAAGTAGCCTATGAATCTTTGAAAAATTTTTTCTGATAAGAAGCAAATATTCTTTATTTTCTCTCTGTGTAGAAACAAAGGTTGAAAACGTTTGTCTGAGGGCATGTCATAGACAATAGAAATTGGGAATAATATTCAATGCTTCTGATATACTGTTTTGAGTGTTAGACCGTGCCTCCCTTTCAAATGACTCGCAAGCCTCATACTACTAAAAATATTTCAAGGCTTTATGAAATTCTATATTGATTGTCTTATTGACTGTCTTTTATATAAATTCCCTGTTATTTATAAAGATTTTAGGAAAACATTTTTAAAAACATTTCAGAGACACAAATAAAAATTATGCATTCTTTCAGGGTGTTCTTGAATGGAGTAATGAATTTTCACTGAGGACACAAAACTTGATTTCTTATGTTAGCTTAATAATTTTCTATTTTTGTTGTAGTTGTCAGCTTTACTTTATTTTTTCTACACTCACTTGAGGTAGATAAAAAAGGTTAAGTATATTTTTTTTATCTCTTGGTAACAAAATGTAATCATGTTTATAATGTGCTAAATCAAAAAACTGCATATTGAGCGTTTTCTCACTAACATACAGAATACTAATTCCTGAGTAAACTTCATTGTTTATTACTACTTTACATTGAATTAACCTTTTAAAACTAATTATGTTTTATTCTGGAAATTTTGAAAAAAATATTAGATCCATATAATTTTTAATATTAATTTCCAAATATAGATGTACAATTATTTGTGTTTGTTTCATTGCCCATTATTACATAAATTATCTCTTTCAAATAACTTGTTGTTTGAACTTCATTCAACAAACAACTTAGCTCAAAATAAAATAATTTTATAGACTATCATGGTGATATCATATTACTATATATTACATATCTCAATGGCTACTTAAAATATTTGTTATAAATGCTAAAGGAATTAAATCATGCAATCATTTTAATTTTCAAGTACATCATATTTCTATCATTCATTCCTGTGTTACTTCTGTGTACCAGGTAGGAAGATACTACAGATCTTCTCATTTCAAAGTTCAAAGGGCATCAGAATGCAGTCAGTATAGCTTTGAACTAATTATTGTCATTTTGTAATGCATGAAAAATCTGTGTCAAATTCTGTAACCTTGATCAGCGCTATATCATCTTGTATTAAAGTACCAGATGTTGTGATTTTGCAGTTTACACATTTAAATAATATACTAATCTAAAATATGTCTTTACTGGAATTATAAAAAAATGCAATGCCTTAGATTATCATTATTGAATGATGAAAAGGGACTGATGGGTTATTATAAAAATTATGTTAGCACTTATCATTTAAATTGGTTATTAATGTATTACTACATTTTGTAGCTAAAACATTTGAGGACCAACATTCACATTATTATTAATTTTCCTATAAAGCAGCTCCCTAAATTTGTAAATGACGCAAATGAAGCATGTTATAAGAGAAATAAAATATTTTCCAAGTTCACAAACTAAAAGCCAAGTGATAACATCATTGCATATTTGGTAACATCATATCAGCACTCTGATGCCTGCCCAACTGTCGTCCTGTTATGATGGATCTGTGTTCATTAAAACCATAATGAAGAGCCCATCAGTAAACAAAGCTACATGTGCAATCAAGCAGAAAAATTGGGGTACCTTGGAAAAAGAATCGGGTTTATTGACCTCAAAGATGCTATTCTGAGCCAGGATGTGTCAGTTTCTAACTCTGTCATGGATTTTCTTTCTTAGCATAGGTAATCGCTATTGTCATGTTAATTTTAGACTGATTTACCTTTGAAAACAAAATGTATCAAATCTACCCATGCTTCCATACCTTTCTTTCTCAACCATGAGCATGGAATCATGGCCCTTCCCCAGTCCAACACAAGATACACACCCACATAAACAGTCATGTATGTATATATTTGTACCTATACCCATACCATGTCTGAACCTGTATAACCTTTCTGACACTCTATTTGTATGTTTATATACATTTCCACGCCAACGTACAGACTACTGTTTGGCTACTGAAGTCTCAAAAAGAAGAGGCTTATTGGACACATTTTGTGAATCTACTTTCTTTTCACATGTCAAAGCAACTGAAAGCTCGATGGTGTGAAGGCAAGTGGTTTACAGAAGAAATCTGGGACTCCTTCGTTCGTGGGAATTATATTGTACAAATTCCTGTCATTGGGCTGCTTTTCTGAAGACGTCTGGGGCCCTGTGGTTGTCATAAACTTCCTGGGCTGTGACATCTGACCAGAGGAGATCTCCTTTGAGAACAGCCTCTTAGTAGGCTGCACTGCAAAAGTGCACCAGCAGGCCAAGCATTCTTCTGCAGACTGCCCGAGCACTTCGTACTCACCCAAAAGGTATTTATTGCCCATCCCTTGAAAGCATGGTTAGTGAGAAATCTGGACTGGCCGCATGTCATTGCTAACAAAGAGTAAACTTTTCAATGATGGCAGAATGATTTTCAGTGACCTTCTTAACACTGTTTCCTATTTTGCTGTCAAGACACTGCGTGGTATAAAGTACTCTTAGGACGGGACAATTTGACAATGTTCTATTTCCCCAAGAATTTAGGACCATAAAATTTAAGTGAGTGACAGACCTACTGAGTTTTAGCAAACGGTAATCTCAGAAAATGTACCCCCTGCCTTTCTCTTTGAGAGATCCAGGATTTAAACCTGACTTTGTTTTCTTTCCATTCCAAAATGATGCTGGGTCTGAGATGCTAAAGTGCCACCCTATTTTTAGATGCTGGATTTACTAATCTGTTGAAGGAAGTAACTAATGTGCCACTGAGCTCTTTGTGGAGTTTCTTCCTAAATATTTGGAGCACTTAATAACTATTCTGGGGAGATGCAGAAATGCCAGGGTCATTACCATCTAGAAAAGAAAAAAAAGAAAATGCTGGCTAGCTACGATATTGAGGAGCTGGATTGCTGACAAAAATGGAGTTGAAGGCATATCGTTCTGCCTGGAACCACCGGAAAAAAGAGTTCATCCATCTGAGAAAAATAGTTGAAGCAGTTAGGGAAGATATATATATATATATATATATATATATATATATATATATATACACACACATACATACATACATGTATATATGTATATGTATGTGTGTGTGTGTGTGTGTATATATATATATATATATAATTTCTAATTTTTATTATAAAATTCTTATTTCAAATTAAGGATTATTCTAGTACAATTTCATTCCTTTCCCTCAGTAGCTTTCTGAAAATATTCTGGCTCTATGTGTCATTTCTCTAATTCTGCTTATATCTTTACATAAAACTCTAGTTTGCTTGTTAGTTTGTAAACATAACTGATTATTCTGAACTAAATGGGAATATGTTAAGAGGTAGAATAATATGTACACAGTTGTTGGCAAATAAGTTTAAAAATATTACTGTACAGGAGCACATGGGTGGTTCAATTGGTTGAGCATCCGACTACTGGTTTTGGGTTAGGTCATGATCTCATGGTTCATGAGACTGAGCCCCATAACGGGCTATGTACTAACAGTATGGCACCTACTTGGGATTCTCTCTCTCCCTCTCTCTCTGCTCCTCTCCTGCTCATGCATATGCTATAAATAAATAAATAAATAAATAAATAAATGTTTTAAAATTAAAAATAATGAAGGTATTACTGTACACAAAGTCTTTTTCTTCCTAAAGAAAAAAGTGTGTTCTTAAAAAGGGTACAGAAAAGTACACAAATTAAACCTATGACACATCTCAAACTGCTTACTAATTAGAGGTGACCTCATCTCATAAAAATATTTTCAAAAGTTTAGATCAAAAACAGAGAAAATAGGAAGGATATAGTAGTAATTCATAATTACAAAGCTGGCCAAAATGAGAAGTTACAATTTGCAGTGATTTTCCTCGTTAATTGGTAATTACTGTTTTATCTCTATTTATACTATCTGCCTCTTGTGACTTTTTAGGATGCAGATTCATTTCTACTGAAACTACATCCATTGCTAGATTCAAATCCAACTGTTAAGCTCAGTATTTTTCACACCTTATATTTTTACTTATACCGAAATCACATTTATAAGCACGAACAGAGCTTTACAATGGAACTATGGAACTGTATTATTGCTTGCTTGAATGAGAGAGAGAGAGAGAGAGAGAGAGAGAGAGAGAGAAAGAGAGAAAGAGAGAGAGAGATAGATGGTTCAGAACACATAGGCCTTGAAGTTTTCCCACTTTATGCTACTAGTTAAATATATTCATTTCCTGTTGTCCCAATGTTTAAAATTCTGTTATTTCCTTTTTTAAATTTATTTTTAACATTTATTTATTTTTGAGAGAGAGAGACAGAGAGTGAGCAGGGGAGGGGCAGAGAGAGAAGGAGACACAGAATCTGAAGCAGCTTCCAGGCAATGAGCTGTCACCTCAGAGCCTGATGCGGGGCTCAAACCCATGAACCGTGAGATTATGAGCTGAGCCAAAGCTGGATGCTTAACAAACTGAGCCACCTAGTGCCCCTGTTGTTCTTTCCCTTTTAATTAACCATTGTTTACTGAGTGTATACAGGGTATGAGTACCTTTCTATGGCACAGATTAGTGCATTTTGCAGGAAATAAACTTCTTTCTCTATTACAAGAGCTGGAGCTGAAAAGGCTATTTTTGGTAGAAAGGCAGAAAATTGATGCTGAGGAGTTAACTCTTTTGTGTAATTCATTAATGCTGGCATCATGGATGACTGACAAATACCAGTTTTGTATAATCATTAAAAAATAAAAAGCAATAAATAGTTATTAGTCAAATTACATTTGGCTTTTTCCACTCAAAGAATACTACATGCTTGAGGTTTAAGTATCATTTCCTCTTGCACCAAAACACACAGATACATCCCACAAAAAATGGTGAGTAAAGTTTATGTTTGCCTTGAATGCATCAATAATTCATAGGACTTACAGACTTCATCAATCTCTTTTAGCATGTTACAAAAATACATGCACTCTTTTAGATGGCGATAAAAGAAAGTTGCATAGTGGAAACAAACAAACAAACAAACAAACAAAAATCCCAAAGTATAATTACAGCCCAAGTATGATCCCATCCCCTTCTCTGCTTTATTTCGCTTCAATCGCTCTACAATCAAGTGACACACTATATAGTTTATTTATATATTGTGTTTGTCATCTGTCTCTTCAAAGTAGAAAGTGAGCCCCAAGAGGGCAGAGGATTGTGTCTGTTTTGTTCCCTGCTACTATCTCTGATGTCTGTAACAGTTCTTGGCACACAATGGATGCTTAAAACACATTTATTGAATGGATGGATAAACATACACTTCTTTACAGTTTTTCCTTCTACTTAGATACTAGGAACTACCACGAGTACTTACAATTAGTGATTTATGGTAATTGGCTCCACCAGAATTTAACATGTAAAACCTTCAGCTGTGGTTCATGATATAAAGATACATAAACAGATTCCCCTTTCACAAGAAACTGTAACATAGAGTATCAAGATACCACAGAATTCGATGACAGGAAATAACATTGGTGAAATGTAGATGGTACAGAGTAATTGCAAAAAAGGAATTTCTAAAGAACAGGCAGACTTGTAAGGTCCAGAACTACTAACAGTTTTTTTGTTTTTTTTTTGGTTGGAACTTTATGTACTCTTCAAATGGATATTGATTGTTATAAGACTTCACATTACCCATGAGAGATGACTCAACACAGAGGCAAATCCCAAATGTTTCTACTGATTCTTTCTTGCAAGAAATGATGCTGTGAGGACATCATTTCTAGCTCAGTCAACCGTCTCTTACTTTCCCTCCTGCTCTGTGAACCATAGATAGCTTCTTGACCCAATCCCCTGCCGCTTCCTCAGCAGCAAGTAGAGTTGTACATATTTCCTATATTGTTGTGTGGAAACAGTCGACATGTATAAATTGCTAGAAACCTTCCATTTCCTTTTGGGGAAGTTGCTTCTAAGTTGGAATTCTTTCCTTCTATTTAGCAGCTTGTGAATGAAGCCGTGAAATTAAGTAGAGATCACAGATTTATCAACATGTAATTAAAATCAGGATACATGGGGTCCCAGCTTTGGGGTCTGTGGTGAGTCAGTAAAGTGTGTACTGGGAACACTAAAAATGGGATAATTTAACAGAGGTGAAGTTACACGGGCACCAAGTCTCAGGGAGCTGATGTTCAATTGCATCTTAATAGCATTGTTCTTCATTTTTGTTTCTATCCATTAATGCCTTATAAGGGTTATGTGTACCAGGGTGCTATTATGCATTTTCTTTGTCCTTCGAAATGTTTAAAAATGTATATTATGTTGAAAAGTGCTGAGTTTAAAGGTTCAGTTTCAATACTGCCCAGTTGATTGTTTTCTCTTTACTAACTAAATCAACTCATTCACACAATTTTCTGAACAACTGGAGCTGACCAAGGACTAACTAGGTAATGAAATCTACTTCTATGGCCATGGGAAGAGAAAATAACATAAGTAATATGTGCCAGTATGAAAATTACACAGGGTGATGTGAGCAGAAATTACTGAGGTATTATTTCAGGTTTGGGGGTCAAGTCAGATAAAGTCCTGTGGGTGGTTGGATGGGTGCTGTATGTCAACACTTGAATGACAAGCATAAGCCAGACTTTTTAACGATCTAGGAGTGCTTTCCAGGCAAAGAGCCCTAAGG